>NC_080478.1:5598120-5865620 GCF_030265055.1 Doryrhamphus excisus
AGACACCACTAAAGAGCCAGCCATTCCTGTCTGGACCTGTCTCCTCCTTACACCAAGCCATCAGATTAGTCCTGTCCTACCTTGTCTGACTGGTGTGTGTCCCACCTCGTCTTTGAGCATGAACTGATGAAGTCTGCTCGAATGAGAGGAAAAACATCTTCTAAAACAACCTGAACAGTCCAGTTACATTGGACTGAATGCCCTGAGAATACGATGACCTGCATGAAGAACAATATTCACATACAGTAGTGTCGTTTAGTTGAGGTTTGGAGACTCTTGTGCTGTATACTGTACAAACTACCATTCAAAACTTTCCAGACACTTGCTACCTAATAAGAAACTGACTCTTAAATTGGACTGCTTCTGTAACAGAATTTGGCTCCTTTCTTACCCTTACACATTGTTTTGATACAGAAAGGTAGTATACAGTGGTGTGAAAACATGTCTGCCCCCGTCCCAGTTTTTGTTTTTGTATGTTTGTCACAGTTAAGTGTTTCAGATCATCAAACTAATTTAATTATTAGTCAACTGATCACAAAATTAAGCTTTCAAATGAAACATTTTATGACAAAGGGGGAAAAAATCCAAAGTTTAAACAACAAACAATTACCCCCCCTCCGTTAAGATGAATTGACACCTATCAGTCTGGAAAAGGTTATAAATCCATTCTAAAGCTCTGGGACGGGACTCCAGCAAACCACAGTGAGAGCACAGCGGCGACTCATCCGAAAGGTCACAAAAGACCCCACAACAACATCCAAAGAAGTGGAGGCTACACTTGCCTTAATTAAGGTCAGTGTTCATGACTCCACTAAGAAAGACACTGGCCACTCTGCATGGCACTCTGAGTTCCAAGACCAACACCACTTCTGAACAAAGAAAACATCTTGATGAGTCCCAAGACCTTTGGGGAAATACTCTGTGGTCTGATGAGACAAAAGTTCAACTTTTTGGAAGGGGTGTGACCCATTTCATCTGGTGTAAAAGTAACACCGCATTTCAGGAAAAGAACATCACAGCAACAGTAAAATATGGTGGTGGTAGTCTGGTGGTCTGGGGCTGTTTTGCTGCTTCATTACCTGACAGAATTGCCCTGATAGATGAAAGCATGAATTCTGCTGTTTCCCAAAACATCTTGAAGGAGAATGTCCTGCCATCTGTTGGTGACCTCAAGCTGAAAGCAACTTGGGTTGTGTAGCAGGGCAATGATCCAAAACACACCAGCAAGTCCACCTCTGAAAAAAAAAACCCAAATGAAGACTTTGGAGTGGCCTAGTCCAAGTCCTGACCTGAATCCTATTGAGATGAGATCATTGAGACATGACCTTAAAAAGGCTGAATGACAATTCTGCAAAGATGAGTGGGCCAAAATTCCTCCACAGCGCTGTAAGAGACTCACTGCAAGTTACCACAAACACTTGATTGCAGTTGTTGCTGCTAAGGGTGACCCAACCAGTTATTAGCTTTAGGGGGCAATCACTTTTTCACACGGGTCATGTAGATTTGGACTTTTTTGTCCCTTAATAAAAAGTTTCATAAAAAAATATTTTATGTTCAGTTGTGTTGTCATTGACTAATATTTAAAATTATTTGGTGATCTGAAACATTTCAGTGTGACAAACATGCAACCCCCCCCCAAAACAAATCAAGAAAGACTTTCACACTAGCGTAGATGACCTTATTTAGCTCCATGTTTGAGTCTATATGGACATGTTTGTTTTGTGTTTCTTTCAGGTGTGTGGCTGAGAACCTCGGTGACGTGGCTTTTGTCAAGCACACAACTGTCTTTGACAATTTGGATGGTGTGTATTATATGAAAAGGAATTCCGAAAGAACATCCATTCTGGCATTGATGTACTTTGCTGTGATGCTGAGATGATTTGGGTGTTCGTCCGCCTCTGGTTGCCAGGCGATAGGCGATGGATGTCCAAATGTCAGCATGCCAATTAAAGAAGAAAAAGGTTGCACCGATGTGACATTTAGGAAAAAAAAAACACGTTGTTATTTGGAGCTTTTCAATGCCAGTTAGCAAAATGACATCTCCGTGGCCTCACCTATCCAGGAAAGAACCAGGAGTCGTGGGCTCTGGATCTGGAAGTGGAGGACCTGAAACTGCTGTGTCCCGATGGCACAGAGGCGGATCTGGAGGACTACAAACGCTGCCACCTGGCTGCCGTTCCCGCCAACGCCGTGGTGGTACGCATGGAGGACAAGTGTCGTGTCTGGAAATACTTGGAACGCCTTCAGGTGAGTGTGTTGACCTTCTCTCCATCATCCGTCCAGCCATTGTCTATCGTGGCTGCTTCCTTCCTCCTGTAGAACATCTTCGGCAACACCAGCGACGGCTTCAGCCTGTTTAGCTCTGCTGGATACCCCGACTCTGACGTGCTGTTCAGTGACTCCACCCACCACCTGCTGAGGGTCCTGGGGGGCTTCACCTCCTGGCTGGGCCACTCCTACACCAGCACACTGCAGGCCTTTGAATGTCAAGGTGAGACTAGAGCAGCCATGTCCATTCATTGGTAAGGTATACAGTGGTGCTGTTCCGCTGCAGTCCAGTAGGGGGCAGTAAAATCCATGTTGCAGTGGTGTAGATGTGCACTGCATCAGACCGACAAGCTGTTGCTGTGTAATGTATGGAAGCCTGTTTCCTCTAATGGTAAGCCAATGGTAAGTCATAATTAGGAGATAAAAATGTGAAATCATGAGATAAAAACTCATAATTGAGATTTTTTTAAAGTCTCAATGAAGAGATACAAACTATGCATGTGCCCACTTTTGATCTAACTTTGACATTTTTGACTTTTTATATCATAATTATGACCTTTTAGTCCGCCATTTTTACTTTTTACCTCAATTATAACTTTTTTTTTATCTCATAATTGAATCTTTTTAGCTCATACTTATGACCCTTATCTCGTACTTTCAACTTTTTATTATTAATTATGACTTATTTTGTAATTTCACCTTCTTATCTGATAATTATGACTTTTAATCTTGTGATTTCAACTTCATATCTCATAACTAGGTGCTCTGATCTCATAATTCTGACGTTTTTTTAATCTCTTGATTTCAACTTTTTTCCCTCATAATTCTGACTTCTTATCATAAATATGACTTATGACATGATGACTTACCATTGGGATCTTTTTTTTCTTTCAGTGGCGGAAACGGGCTTCCACAGTAGTGGAGCTAAATAAGAATTGTCAAAATATCAGACCAACCAACCAACTATTACTACATAATGTGATATTTTCCGCCAACAGGCTTCTGCTGATGAAACCCGAAAGCAGACATCTCACATCCACTTTCGCTTGCTACTCCCTTTGCTCCTTCGACACTTTTGTTCCTTAATGTCCTTGTTGTGGTCCCCATTTAGAACTTCCAAAGTACCGCCTGTCAGGGTGGAGCTCTCTTAAGAGGGGCTAATCTGCTCAAACTGCTATAAAATGTCCCTGAAACAGTGTGTGGATTTAGGAAGGACAAAGCAAGAAAGGACGGGAAGTAAGAGTATAGAAAAAAAGATACAATAGAACTACATTGAAGATTTTACAAATAAAAAGTATGTCTCATAAGGATTTTCTACCCAGATATACTTTGTTGTTGTTTCTGATGATTTTTCCATGCCCCCCCCCCCCCCCCCCCCCCCACCCACAGGTTACATATCTGGCACTGAACCACTAGGTGCTATTCAACAATCCTGTAGTTTTGTACATATGTACGTGTGTGTGTGTGTGTGTGTGCGACTTGCCCTAATTGGCAGTGTGACATTTTTAAAAGAATCCAGTGTTGTTTTGCCAAATCTCTATCCTTAAGGTTGGTAATGCAGCTATTATTAAAGGAAAGAACCAGAGGATGAACAAATGTGTCCTATCACAAGAATTATTCTAATAAATACTAACAATAATAAATAAACCCTTTTTATTCCTCACAAAATCCTCTTTTTTCTCGTTTATTTATATAAACTATAGTCATAGTATTTCTTTATTTTCATTGTGGCCTTTTATTAATGCAAAATTCAATGTTTTTTCCTCATAGAATTGTCTATTTTTTAATTTTAAAATTGAATTACATCTCTATCTATTTTTTTGTTTTTGTTCAGTGTGATTTGATACCTTTTTAAATATATTTTTTATATTATTATATTTTTTATATTAAATAAATTATTTTTTATATCCATGTATATTTAATTCATTCTTGTAAAATTAAAAAAGGCATTTTCAATTTTGTTCAATTTTGTTTTCCCTGGTGTTTTTTTCTTTTAAACTCCTTCACAATAGCAACTTTATTTTTTCTGCAATAACATAATAATAACGTATCTTAACATAACAATATATATATTTATTTAACATAAAAAATAACTTGTACAATTATTATAATAAGTTCATTCATTCATTCATTCATTTTCTACTGCTTTGCTCATGAGGGTCACGGGTGTGCTGAAGCCTATCCCAGCTGTCTTGGGGCGAGAGGCGAGTTACACCCTGGACTGGTGGCCAGCCAATCACAGGACATATAGAACAGTTAACAGTTTATTTTACGTGTGTGTCTATAGCATTTTTTGCTTTCTCATATTTGATGAGTTCCCGCTGGTGGTGGTTATAAAAATGCCACTTTATTACAATTTTTAAAGATGCTGCCCCTTTTCTAATCAGTGACAGCATTGGCATCAATGAAAATGGACAAAATGATGTCTTCTTCAGCTTCAGCTATCATAAAAATGCTGAAGATTATTTCCGATCTAATCAGTTATCTTTGCCGGTCTGGACTAAGGAACTTTAATTAAAGCCTGTCGCTTTACAGCGTCACCAATTTATGTGCTCTGAGACGTATAAAAGCCCGTTCAAGGACGACAGCCGCGGCTTTTCTCGACGTCAGTAGCGGGGAACTGATTAAACCCGACGAGGTCCTTGGCGTGGCGCTAAAAGAAATGTGACAGAAACGTTGACGTGAGTCACGCGGGGCCTGAGGCCAGCTTCCCTGATTCTGATGGAAGGCAAAGACGTAGGACGCTGACTCATTTCCCGTCGTGTTTGTGCTGTTTGTTCAACCGTCCTTCATCACCAAGAGCTGCTTCTTTTTAAACCAATTAAAGAAATGATGCCAAAGAAAATAATCCTTCTTCTGACTTCTAAATATCCTTACTACTGTGTGTGATATAATTATTTACTATTTTCTGGCTTCGGAGACACTCCAGAACTTCGACAACATTGTTGACAATTGTCTATCAAGGAAAACATCATTTATGTACGCTTATGTTTAATAAAAATCACTTACAGACTAAAAATAGGTTTTAAAGTATCAATCTTGGGAAATTTCCAGTTTTTAGATGTTTTAGATGATGATGAAATGTTCTTTTTTTTGTACTGGTACCTATTAGTCTATTTCATAATTTTTTTAAATACAGTTTTTGAATACAATGTTGCCAATCTTGGCAGGGGCAAGCAGCTACTTTGTCCAGACCAGCTCCTTCCGGCAGATCCCGACAGGAGATGTTCAAGCCAGTTGAGGGACATAGTCTCTTCCGCATGTCTTGGGTCTTCCCCAAGGCCTTCTATAGGTCGGACATGCCCTGAACCCCTCCCTAGGGAGGTGTCCAGGAGGCGTCCTGACCAGATGCCCAGGGCACTTCATCTGGCTCCTCTCAATGCAGAGGAACAGCGGTTGTACTCTGAGTTTTTCCTGGATGACAGTGCTTCCCACCTTATTTCTAAGTGAGAGCCGACCAAGAAAAGTCATTTTGTTCGCTTGTACCCAAAGTCTTGTCCTCTCGGTCACTTCCCAAAAAGCTCATGACCATAGGTGAAGGTAGGAATGTAGATCACCCGGTAAATTGAGAGCTTTGCCTTTGCCTCAGCTCGCTCTTCATCACAATGGACCGATGCAGAGTCCGCATCACTGCAGATGCCGCACCAATGCACCTGTCCATCTTGCGTTTATTACTATATGTGTCTTTTTCTCATCATTGTGTCAAGCCAGCACCTCATTTTATATGACAATAAAGGTGAAATGTCATGTTTTCACCTCATAATATTACATATTTATTTAGTGTCAAATTATCGGTAATGGTAATGGTTTTATTTCATTTGAACATGCATCAGATTCCAATTGAGTGCATCCCATAATCAGTTCACAGTTCCACATGTCCAAAAGGAGTAGGAAGAAGCAAAGCTTATTAAATCCTACCCCTACATCTGGTACTTTTACAATCAGTAACTGTTACATTTGTTCACTTCCTGCTTTCCATAATACAGTTGAAGGTATTTTTTTTATTTTTGTATTTTTTAAATTTTTTTTGTAGTTTTTATTTTATTTTTAATAAAATTACTTTTTGTCATGTCATTGTGGCTGTGGCTTTGTATTATGTAGTTGTGGACTCCTATAGAGCAGCTACACACGATAACCAGCACAGAAAACTTTCTAGTTCTTCCAGAATCTGCACCTATTCAGCTGTATTTTTTTGGATTTCGTTTTTCCTGCGAAAACGGTCTGTTTTAATGTATTCCACCCATGGCCTGCCTCCAGGCACGCCCACTCTGCTGTGATTGGTCAAACTCCCAAGTAGAAATAGAAATAGTTCCGGTTTGTGCCACTAACTTTATAGGAGGCGATTTATCTTTTTAAAATAGCAGTCATATGTGTTGGATCTCTCAAATCCGATCCAGAAGTAAAGACTGTACAGTGCGAAGTTTCCCAAGAAAAGAGGTTACTTCAAGACATCTCTCAATGGTAAGTAGCTTTAGCATTTTAGCGTTTTCTACAGCATCGGTAAAGTAATGCGTTTTGTGGGACTACCAGTGTGCAGTAGAGCTATTAGCAACCTTGCTTCCTCTATGCTATAATGCTACACAGACAAGCACTTTTGTTCCTGACTTACCCAAAATAAAGACAGTTGGGACACTGATAAACTCTTACTTACAGCTTGCTCTTCTGACTCTTCCACACGACCAATCAACTTTGGAAAGGCATCAGGCTTCAGCAAGTTTGTTGGCTAGTCCAGCTGCATAGTGGCCCATGTTCACAACATAGTCCAGTGTGAAATTTCATTGATAAATTTAAATATTTTGCTGGTAGGAAATCAGGAAGTTCAACCACTTGTGCCTGATAGCGGTGTCTTTAAGAATTTTAAACAAATGTACTTTTCCCTTACACCCAAAGAAACACTTCCTGGGAGCCATTGTCAACAAGTATTGAACAAAGCAAAATTTGTTCTCAATCAGAAATCACTCCACACTCTTTATTGCTCTCTGGTTCTACCACATCTTACTTATTGTGTGGAAATATGGGCTAATAACTATAAAAGCAATCTTCACTCGCTAAATGTACTGCAAAAAAGGTCAGTAAGGATAATTCATAATGCCGCCTACAGAGAACATACTAACTCCTTATTTCTAAAATCACAAATACTTCAACTTGCTGATATAGTTCATCTTCAAACAGCTAAAATAATGCATAAGGCTAAAAATAACCAATTAGCTAAAAATGTCATCTAATACTTCTCTACAAGAGAGGAGAAATATGATCTCAGGGAAGAAGTACATTTGAAACACTTCTATGCTAGGACTACGTTATGCTAGCCATAGCATTTCAGTATGTGGAATCAAACTATGGAATGGATTGAGTAAGGACCTCAAACAATGCACAACGATGAGCCAATTCAAGAAACAATACAAGCAGTTGATGTTTGCTAAATACAAGGATGAAGAGTCTTGAACCAGTCATGATGTGCTATATATATCACTATATTGACACGCACTATGGTACCCATTATGGCATTGGATGCTCATATCACCGAGTACTTCGGTACAAGGTACATTATTAAAAAAACAGCAACCTCAAACTGTATTATGGAAAGCAGGAAGTGAACAAATGTTACTGATTGTAAAAGTACCAGATGGAGGGGTAGGATTTAATAAGCTTTGCTTCTTCCTACTCCTTTTGGACATGTGGAACTGGGAACTGATTATGGGATGCACTCAATTGTAATCTGATGCATGTTCAAATGAAATTAAACCATTACCATTACCATTACAACAAAGTAAACTCAGAAGCAGCGCTTGGGGGAGGGCAGAGAGTTTATGTATAAAGAAATCTGACCCTCTGTGACATCACAAAGGAACGGTTTGACCACGCCTTTTCAAACCGAGCGTTTTGAGCCATCACAAAGATCTTTTCGGGCTCACTTCCAAATACGCAAACCTCATTATCTGAAACTTTGGCATTGTTTAACATGAGAATACGACATTCTAACTACATTTATAGGTCAGAATAGTGGAAAAGGTCCCCTTTAATAAAACAGTATTGAATGGAAAAGTGTGAATTGTGAAAAGTGTGAAACCATTCAACAATGGTTTAGCTGGTGGATTGTGGGTGGGGTGAGTGGTGAGGGTTAACCTGACAGCAAGGGAATAGAAGGATGACAGTGATGGAAGGAGAGAAGTGAGGAAAGTGTCAGCTCATCCATCAGATGCATTCATGTCATTATTCAATTAGCAGCCATCCTTAATACACACACACACACACACACACACACACACACACACACACACACACACACATACTGGTGCTTTTGAACAAGTGTGTATGTGCGTGTGTTGAGCATGTTTCCTCACAAGCTTTTCGGCCAGCAGACCCCTTCATCCCCTCCCTCCCGCATGTCACCCTATTATGACAGTTTTGCCGTACCTTTCACCGCTTCCCCTCCAGCCCCATCCTCATGCTTGTCTCCATCGACACCATTTATCTTTTTCCTGGCCTCCTCGCCACCTACGGAGCCCTAAGAAGATAAGAAGGGCGGGTGATCAGATAGACGCAAGTGACACCGAGCTTATCGCTTGGCCTCCCAGATCCCGTTCCATGCCCGGACACAGTTATCAGAGACTCCACCAAGGAGGAGGTACAATAAAATTGCAGGTAAACCAGAGACAAAAGAATTTAAATGACTCTTTTGGTCTAAGCCAGGGGTCAGCAACCCGCGGCTCCAGAGCCGCATGTGGCTCTCCAGTCTCTTTGTTGCGGCTCCCTTTGCAATGCTTGAATATTTTTTAAGCACCCGAGTGGTGAAAATGCACATCTTCGTTATGAGTTTACAAAAATCCAACTTTGTGTGAGACCATGAATGCATCCTGACTGAGTTCTGACTGGTGACTGAATGAGCAGACAGGATGCTATCCAGTTCTCTCTGACAGGTTAACATGAAGGGAAATGAGTAATACTTTGAGTTATTTGAGTTATTAATTATTATTAATGAGTTATTTGACGATTCTAAAAAATAAATTAGAGCTCATTTAAAAACAAAAGTTTATCTCCAGTACTAGCAAGAGTACTCCAACTCGTCTTTTTTTTTTTTTCCCTCCAATGTTGTTTTAAACATACAACGTTTTGCGGCTCCAGGCTATTTTTCTTTAGTGGGCAAGTGGGTGAAATGGCTCTTTTCATAGTAAAGGTTGCCGACCCCTGGTCTAAGCGTTCAGTTTATGTTGGGCTTTAAAGGGCTTTGCAGATACTAGACACTAGATGGCACTGTTTCCTCAGCAGTGTGAGGTCCATATTAAGAGGCTTCCATTCAAAAGTGTTTCTTGTTCCAAAGGTGTGTATACTCCGTTTCAGGAGCAATCTTCGACATTTATGAATGTCGAGAGGATATTAATTATACTTGGGGCTGTCAAGAATAACGCGTTAAGAGCAGTAACTAATTTATTTAATTAATTACGTTGTTTTTGTGTGTAATTAAAGCATGCCTACCCACTTGCGCCTGTCTGTTATGACGGCGGATGGAAGCATTAGCGAAGCGTCCCCACACAGTCACACACACTCACACACACACTCACACACAGTCACAGTCACTCTTTTCTAACTTCATTGTGATCTTGGCCACATCAACAGCAGCACGATTCCAATACCATATCCTGGTACTGTAGGTATCTCCAACTCACACACCTCCGCAGTCCTTCATTCTTGGAAAATACTTCCTCATTCTCATTTCAAGACCGCGAGATGCATTCAGGGACACTGCGAACATCACAAAAATGGCTTTATAGTGTTCCCGTTTATTTAAACATACACACAGTGCATGTAAATAAACAGGGAGATTTAAAAGAACATGTAGTGGATATTCTTATCCATCACTTTGTAATTCGGATGTACAATTTACTACACTGAAAACAAGTAAATTTACCTTAAATTACGTGATGTTTTTGAATGCAACCCCTCATTGCTCATAATAACAAGATTCAAAAGTGGCATTCAATGTTTTGCCATGGCCTCGACTAATGTTGGACCAATACATTATTAGACTTGTGTGGTATCACACAAGCTTGATTGACATTCAATGCGTTTGGAGCTGTTAATACATACAAAAATGTACAGTATAATCCTCATGTTAAATACAGTAAAAAGGATCATATTTCAGACATTGTTACTAATGGTGATTAATTGTGTTTAATTTATTTAAAAATTTATTAATATGATTTAAAAACTAACTATTTTTTTACTATTTTTTTTACTAATTACTATTTTTTTTTTTTACTAATTTCATGTTTTTTGTAATGAAAGTGTGACCTTTTTAATATTTAAAGAGATTTTTCTAAAATCCCCCAACCTAAAAATATTTTTATTTGGCAAAAAAAGGCTGAATGTTATTGAATTTTACCCCCCCCCCCCCCCCCCCCATGAAAATATTTAACCGAAAGGATAACAGTGGTATCTTTGTTAAAGATCTGACCAGAGAATGTTGTAATATGTCAGCTCTTACATTCAATTTCGTTCCCTAAATAGTCAATCTGGATTGGGACCTTTCTTTTCCTTATACCCTTGATGGCACACTTCTTCTATCCGCCTGTTCACGTTGCGTGTCTGTCCTCCAACGTGGCTCTGTGCCTTTTTCCAGCATCTCATGTCCACTGAGGTCGTTAGAACATGCTCTCACTAATAAGCTCTGTCTTGTGTTTTTTTTTTTTTTTTTTACACCAGTGGAGCGTGACTCCTATATAAGCAGGCTTCTATATGGTGGCGAGTGGGGGAGGCTGTATTTCCTTGTTTGGATCTGCTTGTAGGTTTTGTGTGTGTGGACCACGTGGATCAGTGACAAGATGTCCTTGAGTGCGTGACCCTGTTATGAAGCTTCGCCTTTGGCTGTACCGCAGACCAAACCTCATTAAGGATGTGGACACACACATCCTGCAGTTACAGGTGAGTGTGTGTGTGGGTCCCATTTCACACCAAAGACCCTTTAATTGGGGACAGGGGATGTTCAAGTGTCATGTTCCCCATTAGGTGGGAGCTGATGGTGTGGGTCACTGGCTGAGGTGGTTAATGGCCATGCTTACAGTCTGAGCAAATTATGTGAAAAGTGCTGCCAATCCTCATAAACTCCCTTCTTAACCTCCTCAACTGTTTTACAAGTGGAAAAATAAGTGAAGCACTGCAAAACATTAAGAAAAATCCTTCGATGGAAGATGCTAAAGCTGTAGAGGAAGGAAACAAAGGTTGGAACATGAAGAAGAAATGAAGAATGGGGAACAAATTGAGGCATTTAGTTGGCAATTAGCAAAGGGATGAACTGGGAGGTAAGGGGAGCGGAGGAAGGAAATCACCAAGCATCCTTTGCCTTACTCTGTGTTTTGGAAAAATACTCATCGTTAGCTTTAATCTTTACACCGACATTCTTCCTCATTATGAGGATGATGTGTCTTATTAGCTCCCCCCGACAGGAACATTGTGATGGATGTGCTCCAATCAGGGGCTGCATTGATACCATCAGCACCGACGTTACGACAATCATCCAGTGTGCTCGCCTGATAATATCTCATGCTTGTTGTGACTCGCCACGACAGCTGGAGTGACGCGTGACGACCATTAGTCATGGCGAGGTGGAGTGCGTGACGGAAGCGGAAGCAAAGGAGGAACAAAAAGTGTGGGCAAAAGCTAAGAAAGAACACTACGTTGAATAGTGTTGGCTGATGCTGAAAGAAAGGGTTAGGATTTGGTAGGTTTAGGGTACAGGTTTATCATTAATGTTAGGGTTTATAGTCAGGTTAGGGCTGGGTAGGGTTAGGGGTTAGATTTAGGGCTTGGGGTAAGAGGATAGTAGGGGTTTGGCAAGGGTTTACAGTTGAGAGATAGGTTCGAGTTTAGGGTTGGTAAGATTAGGGTTTACAGGAGTTAGGCCAGGCAGAGAGACAGAGATGGGAAGGACGTGCAGCAGGTTAGGGTGGTCAAGGAAAGGAATGGAAGTGTACTGACAGATGGCAGTAGCGTGATGGGAAAATGGAAAAAGTACTACGGAAGAGTAGAAGATGTGTCTCCTGTGGACCAGGAAGTAGCAAAGATTGGTAACGAGGATTGAAAAGGATGAAGACTGGGAAGGCACTTGGTCCTGATGGTATACCTGTGGAGGCATGGAAGTGTCTAGGAGAGCCGTAAAGTTCCTGACTGGGTTGTTCAATAGGATCTTAGGTGGTGAGAAGATTTTTAAGAGCAAGGGTGATGTGCAGAGCTGTGGCAACTACAGAGCTAATGAGCCATACTATGAAGTTATGGGAAAGAGTAGTTGAAGATAGACTAAGGGCCGAGGTCAGCATCTGTGAGCAGCAGTATGGTTTCATGCCAAAAAAAGTGCTACAGATCTAAGATCTAAGCTCTAAGATTTGCTCTAAGAATGTTCATAGAGAAGTACAGAGAAGGTCAGAGGGAGATGCATTGTGTCTTTGTAGATGTGGAGATAGCCAATGACAGGGAGCCTAGAGAGGAACTGTGGTATTGTATGAGGAAGTCTGGAGTGACGGAGAAGTATGTTCAAGTGATGCAGGACATGACGAGGACTGTAAGACAGTGGTAAGATGTGCTGTAGGTGTGACAGGAGAGACTGCATCAGGGATCAGGTCCGAGCCCCTTCTTGTTTGCTATGGTTGGTGATGGACAGACAGACAAGAATCTCCATGGACTATGATGTTTGCAGATGACATTGCAATTTGTAGTGAGAGTGGGGAACAGGTGGAGGCAATGCTGGAAGAGTGGAGGTTTGCCCTGGAAAGGAGAGGAATGAAGATTAGCCGCAGCAAGACGGAGTATATGTATGTACATACGTATGTGTGTCAATGAAGGGACCCAAGTGGAAGAGTGAGGTTACAGGGAGAAGAGATACAGAAGGTGGAGAAATGTAAGTACCTGGGGTCAACAACAAGTTCAGAACAACAGAGATTGTGAAAAGGAGGTGAAGAAGCGTGTGCAGGCAGGATGGAACGGATGGAGAAAAATGTCAGGCGTGATGTTTGATAGAAGAGTTTCAGCTGAAATGAAAGGAAAGGTCTCACCACAAAACTGTGGTGAGACCAGCCATGTTGTTTGGTCTAGAGACAGTGCCACTGAGGAAAATACAGGAAGCAGAACTGGAGGGAGCAGAGATGAGGACGCTGAGGTTCTCATTGGGAGTGACCAGGATGGATAGGATCAGGAAGGAGTACATCAGAGGGACATTATATGTTTAGAGGCCTTGGAGATGAAGTCAGAGAGGCCAGACTGAGCTAGGGTTATGGCCAGGTAGTATTTAGGTTTATAGGGTTTATGTTAGGGTTAGGCTAGGTTCGGATTTGGCTAGGGTTAAAGTTGTAGGATTATGGTTTAGAGCTGGGTAGGCCTTGGGTTGGGTTAGGTGAGACCTTGGCTATGGTTACAGTTAAGTTTCAGATTGGAATAGATTAGCTTGGGTTATTGTTGGTAGGGTTGGGATAAGGATAGGGTTTAGGTTTGGTTAGGTTCGAGTAGTATTAGGGTTTAGGTTAGGGTTAGGTTTTTACTGTAAAGGTTGGGTTGGTGGCTAGGATTTGCCATACTTGGGGTCTAGGGTTAGAGTTTGAGTTAGAATTACATCTGAGGTATGTGCTTCACTGTTGCCAACAATAGGTGTCGCACACATCTGGCACATGAAGTATACTTTAACAACGACATAATGTAAGATGACAATGAGTATTTTTAAAAAGTAAAACTACCACCACAATCATTTCTTATTTGTGCAGAGTTTAAACGATGGTGGATCCACATCATTTCATCAACAAATAGGCAGGCATATGTATGCTTCATATGAGAACATGTCCTCTCGCTTCACATTCTACCATGATACTCCCTGTGTTTTTATAATAAGACATGCGACGCCAGCGTACACACACATTGATTCATGGCCGCTTGCTGAACCTCCACGCCCTCTATCGCACACGCTGCTGCAGTGTGACAGTTGTGGAGCAGCATGCACTGGAAACCATGCACATGGAAAGCTTTTGACACACACGGGTGTGTAATATTCATAAGGAGTGCTCCACTTCCTGTGTGCTGCTTTGGTCATGTGCTGTGATATAATATTCATGTGTGTGTGTGTGTGTGATAGCTTACACTCTGTTGTTCATTCTGCCCCATTTCTTCCACAAATGTTCAATGGGATGCTTGTTAAATGTTGTATGCCTTACTAGGACGCTATATAAGAAGCCTGATTATTGAAGGGGGAGGGAGGGGTTCTTTTGGGCTTTTTGTACATGCTGAACTTGATACACAATGATAGATCGCCTTGGCTCTGAAACAGCCCGCTGTTATTTTTCTTGCCAAACAAAGTGGCAGTAAGTAAAGCTGCACTGAGGAAAAAAGTGATATTTACTTCCTGGGCTGCTATAGCGTGTCAATAAAACTCTACTGCACGATGGCATTATGGTTCCAAGTACAATACTAGAATACACTGATAAATAAATACATCGTTCATAATATAGTACTGATATTATTCTTCAATTTGAAGTACATACTACTGTTTTAGTCTAATTCACATGCTGAAAACTAAACTACATCTAAATGCAAAATCTTTCATTAGCGTTCTGACCGCTGCTTTTCCCTTTATCCTCACGAGGGTGGTGGGGGTGCTGGAGCCTAACCCAGCTGTCTTCGGGCATTCACACTCACATTCATACCTATGGACAATTTGGAATCGCAAATTAACCTAGCATGTTTTTGGAATGTAATGGTAATGGTAATGGTAATGGTTTTATTTCATTTGAACATGCATCAGATTACAATTGAGTGCATCCCATAATCAGTTCCCAGTTCCACATGTCCAAAAGGAGTAGGAAGAAGCAAAGCTTATTAAATCCTACCCCTCCATCTGGTACTTTTACAATCAGTAACTGTTACATTTGTTCACTTCCTGCTTTCCATAATACAGTTTAAGTTTTTTTTTTAATAATGCACCTCGTACCGAAGTACAAGGTGATATGAGCATCCAATGCCATAATGGGTACCATAGTGCGTGTCAATATAGTGATATATATAGCACATCATGACTGGTTCAAGACTCTTCATCCTTGTATTTAGCAAACATCAACTGCTTGTATTGTTTCTTGAATTGGCTCATCGTTGTGCATTGTTTGATTTCCTTACTCAATCCATTCCATAGTTTGATTCCACATACTGAAATGCTATGGCTAGCATAACGTAGTCCTAGCATAGAAGTGTTTCAAATGTACTTCTTCCCTGAGATCATATTTCTCCTCTCTTGTAGAGAAGTATTGGATGACATTTTTAGCTAATTGGTTGTTTTTAGCCTTATGCATTATTTTAGCTGTTTGAAGATGAACTATATCAGCAAGTTGAAGTATTTGTGATTTTAGAAATAAGGAGTTAGTATGTTCTCTGTAGGCGGCATTATGAATTATCCTTACTGACCTTTTTTGCAGTACATTTAGCGAGTGAAGATTGCTTTTATAGTTATTAGCCCATATTTCCACACACTAAGTAAGATATGGTAAAAAGAGTGTGGAGTGATTTCTGATTGAGAACAAATTTTGCTTTGTTCAATATTGAAATATTTCTGGCCACCTTATGTTGTATATTTGTAATATGAGATCCCAGCTCATATTATTATTATAGTATTATTATTATTATTATTATTATTATTATTATTATATCTATTGTGATCCCCAGGAATTTATTTTCCTTCACTCTTTCAATGTCCACACGGTCTATTTGTATTTGCTGGTGCGTGTCCTTTCTGCTGTTACCAAACAGCATGATTTTAGTTTTACTTAGGTTCAAGGACAATCTATTATCATCAAACCATCTTTTTAGTGGGACCATTTCTTCTCTGACTTTTCTAATGATTTTGTCTGTACTCCCTCCAGAACAAAAAGCAGTGGTATCATCCGCAAAAAATACCAGATTTAAGTCTTTTGTGACTTTGGAGATTTCATTGATGTACATATCATTGATGTTGGTCCCAATATTGACCCCTGGGAGGGGTCAATGTGGGAGGAAACCGGATTACCCGGAGAAAACCCACGCATGCACGGGGAGAACATGCAAACTCCACACAGAGATGGTGCCGAGGGTTGAGTTGAACTCGGGTCTCCTAGCTGTGAGGCCTGCGCGATAACCGCTCATCCGCCGTGCAGCCTAAAATGTGATCATCACAAAGATTATTAAAGCAATCTTAACTTTGCTAATAATTCATGGAACAAATCAAGCAAGAAAAAATGTGAAGGCTTAAGTCAGGCTTATTAATAAAAAAGACCAATATTTAGATTTGACTTTTAAAAGTGTTAGATAGAGTCAGACCACAATCCACACACTGGGCTCGCGGCTCTGCCTCGCTTCCCCCATTTACAAAGCTGTACTTGAAGTCAGGAGTGTACTTACATAAATATTTAGTATTTTGGGGTGGGGACTTGCACCACTTTTGTCTTCATTTTCTTGTTTTAAGAACTTCTCCATTGCTCGTTGCAGTTGAATGTGTTCTTGTGATCTTCTGTGAGCTTGTTAAAACAACTGTCTGACACATTACTGCCACCATCTGGTCGGAAGCGGCACTGTTAATGAGCATCTTATGCATAACATACAATAGCATAGTGGCTAGCCTAGCTCTGGTGGCTTCAGTTGATAAGCTACTACGCAGTCCCGCGGCCCATTGGTGCAAAACGCAAAGTTTTTGCGGCCCTATAGGTGGCGCTTGAGGCCCACGTTTGGGCAGCGGCCCTATATTATTAAGAATCACTGCTCTAATAGAATCATTGCGCTGTAGTTTTTCACTGTTTTTGGGCTAAGAGAGCCATATATTCTCAAATGTATTTCTGTGAGAGCCATATGATATTTTTTAACATTGAAATACATTTTATTGTGTTAAGAAATGTCAGAGTCAGATGTATTCATCAAAAGATGTATTCATCTGGCTCCTAAGCCATAGAATCCCTACACTTAGCTTCGATGATATTCGGCCTTGCAGAAGCTTCTAGAATGTTCTTGGCTGCCAGCATAGAGGACGCCATAGAGGATGTGGAGTGAAGGAGGGCGTACATACACGGGGAACACGTGCTGTTGGCTTTAATAGAATGCTAACCTGCTCTCAGCGCCCGAGGAGAGGTGCCAAGGAGACGTAAGGGAGGAAGTTCTTTGGGCTAATACCAGAATAGAAACCTTGCATATTGAGCAAGAACACCTCATTAATAAATTGCTGAAGTCAAAAGCCAGGGTCATGAGCATGTATGAGATGACGGGAACATGCAGTGTCAACATTTTAACATTGTGTTTTTGTCCTCAATGAGTCGGAGTTAGGATTAAAACAGTGGATTTTATGAATTGTTATGAATAATTTGAAATACTAAACTAGAAAGAACCTTTAGTAGCATATTTATTTATTTATCCGGACCTGTGATCAATTAAAGTGAATGGAAAATATAATAAAATATAATCATGCTTGCCAATTGTAATTACTTCAGGTATTACGGTTAAGATGACAGCAAACGTGGTGATGTCACTCAAAAGGAGCCAATGAAAGTTTGTTTACTTGCCAGGAACGATCCATCCATTTACCGATGCCGCAAATCTTCCAACAGAACAAAAAGTTAAATGAAGATTGAAAAGTGAAAGGACGGACCAAAAAAATGTTCATTCTTCAGAATCCAGTGCCAAAACGTTGTGTTTCATGTGCTCTGAAACTGTAGCGCCCAGTATGAAAAATCTGGAGTCGTCGCTCATGAACGTACAGCACAACAACGAGTCTTCACTAAGGAAGTACTGTTGCAGCTTTTCTGTTACAGACACTTGTTTAATTATCCATCCGGTTTCCATACCACTTAGCCTCATGAGGGTCACAAGTATGCTGGAGCCTATCCCAGCTGTCTTTGGTACACCCTGGACTGGTGGCCAGCCAATCACAGGGCACATATAGACAAACAACCATTCACACTCACATTCATACCTATGGACAATTTGGAGTCACCAATTAACCTAGCATGTTTTTGGAATGTGGGAGGAAACCGGAGTACCCGGAGAAAACAAACCCAGATCTTCCTGATCGTGTGGCCATTGTGGTAACCACTCACCACCGTGCGGCCTTGTTTGATGCAATGTGAAGACAAAATAAAGTTCGGACCCTCAGTGTGAAAAAAAAACCCTGCATATATTGACCTTACTTAGTTTTAATTGAAGACCTCTGCTGTGGTATAATGTCCAGTATAGTATACAGCAGGGGTCACCAACCTTTTTGAGGCCGAGGGATACTTTGTGAGCACGGATAGTATGAAGTATGACCTGTTTGCGGTGAACTTCCAAAATGACAAAACTGCACGGATTACTTTTTAGTAATCAGAACAAAAGGAATAGTAGTATTAACACGATGTGAAGCGACTGCTCACATATCAATGTTCATTATTTTCCACAATAACGGTAACAAAAACATATTTTTTTTTAACAAGAAACATTTACGTATTTATGTGCTCACAAATTTGAAAGCCAGAGACAACACCTTTCTGTGATTTTTTCACCTGCCTAGTGAAAAAAGTCCTTTGTTTGTCCAAAGCTGCCTTTAACAAACGAGCCTTTTCCGTCCTTAATGTGCTGCCGGGTGGGTAGCTCGCATTGAAGCTTTCGTGACAAGTTTTGAAGTGTCTCTCCACATTGTGCCGCTTTGGTATGGCAACAGTCGTCCCGCAAATAAGATACATACATTTTTCTTCAAAATACGTAAAGAAAAATTCTTCCTCCCAATCACTGTGGAAAATGTAAGTCCTTTTTCACTTTTCTGCCATGTTTTTGGGGGTTAAACTGCACGAGTAAGCTAACTCCTCATCACCGCTGCACTATATCGGAAAAGCGGTGAGCGGACGCGTGCGCACACATGAACTATGACTTGAAGTAAGAGTTTGTTATAAAATATTTTTGTTTTAATTTTTGATGTTATAAGACTATTAAAAAAATACATGAATGTAAGCAATTCTGATTCAAAATTTAAAGCACAAAATAACAATGATAATTTCAGTGCTATTTTTAGAAGATGCCTCGCGGGCGCCTTAGGTGGTCCATGTGGGCGCATGGGCGCCCGTGGGCACAGCATTGGTGACCCCTGGTATACAGTATAGTCACCCCCCCCCCCCCCCCATCCCCCAGACACCTCACCTACCCCTGAGTCACAAGATTAGGGTAATAATTGGTGCTAAGTATTGGTTGAAGTGTGTGCGATGATAACCACAGAACCTGACATGGAACTAATTGCGATGTAGGAAAGTGTCTGTCTTGGTTGCTCAGTACAACACAACAAAAGAAGAAAAGAAAACAGAATGTGCAAACTTCCTTTTACACTTGCATGTTAGAGAATGTTAAACTCTAACTTCAAACATTTCCTGTACATTGAATGATGTCAGGGGCGGCACGGTGGTCTAGGGGTTAGCGCGCAGACCTCACAGCTAGGAGACCAGGGTTCAATCCCACCCTCGGGCATCTCTGTGTTTGCATGTTCTCCCCGTGCATGCGTGGGTTTTCTCCGGGTACTCCGGTTTCCTCCCACATTCCAAAAACATGCTAGGTTAATTGGCGACTCCAAATTGTCCATAGGTATGAATGTGAGTGTGAATGGTTGTTTGTCTATATGTGCCTTGTGATTGGTACCCCGCCTTACGCCCGAAGACAGCTGGGATAGGCTCCAGCACCCCCCGCGACCCTCGTGAGGAAAAGCGGTAGAAAATGAATGAATGAATGAAATGTCAGAGTTTGACCCAGGAACAGACGATTTCACCAGCATTATTTCCTATTGGGAAAATGCTTTCTCTCCATCAGTTTGAGAGGTACCGTTGTAATTTAAATTTTCATTAGCTTTTATTTTCAGGGGAAGGAGAGACAACATGAAGCAAAGGAAGTTTGACGTTTCCCAATTTAATAGTCCTCAGGCCAACATGACACATTTGGGTTGTTATTAATCACAAACGTGACAGCCAGAGACATAAGCAGTTTTCCCCGAACATCTGTTCATGAGAGACTCGGTCTTAATAGTGACAGGAATATTTTATTAAAAAACATACTTTGCAGTTTTATATTTTATTTGAAAAAAAAAACATATCACACAAAAGCTAAAAGCTTGCAACTGGAGTGTTGAGGTTGTCTTAGAAGGCTTCCTCCGTTCAACACTCATCAGATAAGATCTAGTCTGAGAACCTGGTGTCTATTTATCCTGTAATGGAGGAGAAGAATGTCCAGAGAAGAATAGTTTCACTCTTTTGTGGTGTCAAATGACAGTGGGATATAATGGAGTGGGGCCTCTGCCCGGCAACAATGGTCATTTGGGTGCTATCACCTTGGTTAGCATTCCATCCATCCATCTTCTATCATCCCTAGGGTCACAGGTATGCTGGAGCCTATTGGTTAGCATGGCGCCACCTGGCTGGGAAGGGATGAGAGTACAACATTGTATGTTGGAGAAAGGTGGTGTCCAAACCTCCCACTCTGTTCTGAGATGTCTTCTCAACCTTAACCTTACCATATCATATATGATGTCATTTTTAGGACACGATGTACTTATAGTCCATATGTCCATGTATATATGAATACGTACATACATCCTGGCAAGATGGAATTCAATAGCGTCTCTCTCCTTCTTTACCAAAGCGTTGGTAGGCTCAACTTTTTTGGCCCCGTGGCAGGTCATTTAGCAGTTGCACCTCCTAAAACCTGCCGGGATGCTGAGTCAGCAACATCTAAGGTGCTTTGTTTGGGCGCTCGATTTAGCGGAACAATACCATACAGGGCAAATGGACTGCAGTCGTACGTCGCCACATCATGCTTCAAATTTTTGCAGGTCACGCTACCATTTTTCAGTTCAAAAATATATTCATAAATAAATAATTGCTGCCTTTTATTTGTCAAAAAAATATTATCCTATATTTTAGTTTTCCAAGCATAAAAATGTGTAAATGAACAACAATACAAATGTAAGGTATTGAATGAATCTTTTACACTAGTCACTAGGAGTGAAAAACAAAGTACAAAGCACAAAAAACACAAGTAAAAAAAGGATCTCTCACAATGCTAACATTTGTGATTCGATATTATGTCTTCTTTTCTCATATCATGCCAACTATATTAGGTAATGGGAGTGTAAAGGCAACTGTAGGGGTGTAGTTTCACACCGAGAGTGCTCTAATAATGTTAAAAACGTATTTAGAAGGTCATAAAGACTATACTGTATTCCCTCACTTATTACATCACCGTCATGTCGGGAACTGATTTATTGCGATAAATGAGAGACTACTGTAGTTTGATACGTGCAATATTTGATGAAAATTGAGGCATTTTCTGCAAAAAATGAATGATACAATAACTCGGGCACACAAAAACCGAGGTTTGAGGTTTGAGTCCTCATGCCACTACAGAGGACATTGAGAAAAGGCCACCTAATTGAAGAGTAATCACTATACCAGGGCTCGACAATAACGATGTACCGATGGCCCGGGGCAAGTTAAAACAAAATTGGGGCAAGTAAATCCAATCATTAATATTCCCGTCGGGCAAGTGCACTTTGGCATGCCATACTGCCAAGAGTTTTTTTAAAAGCGGTTCTTGTTGGGTGTTGGTAAAACACGGACTGCGTAATTCCGGTGGTAATTTGCAAACCAATCCTTGCAAATCTTGAAATGGACCAAACAGAATCGTTTATTTAGACCGCGGTCCGTAATCCACAATCCGCGTTTTACCCACACCCGTTCTTGTTCGTGATCAACCAATCAGCAATGGTTTTACTAGGAAAACATCTATCATGGCGTCCCTGCCAACATGGTCTAATTCTTCAACAACTTGTGAAGGAAAACAGCAAAAAGTGATGAACCAGTGCCTCCTAAACAAGTATTTTATTAGCGGCAGCAAATCAAATGATGGCACAGGTGAGTGAATCACATTGCTGTGACAATTTGAAGTGGTCACAATGAAACACCACCCATTAGATCCAATACCAAGTGCTGATTTTGCACAAGCTACAAAATCTAGCGCTTCCATTTCTCTGTGGATTTTTCTCACCTTTGCTTCACAAATTATTGTTTGACCATTGAGCATTTTTTTTCTGGATTAAAAACACTTTACTAGTACACAAATGTGTCAAATGTTTCATTGTGGTGCACAACTTATAAATATCACTGCTTACTACGACTACCATGTGTAAGGTAGCATGGCTTGCCATGTTAAATACATCTCCACAAATTTTCAGACATTCCTCCAAATACAATGCATCAGTACTATTATCTGATGAATTATCAGCATATATTGATATATGATATCATTATGGCAGTCTTTTCATTTTACATGGGGCAAGTTTGGGCAAGTAGTTCTCACCTTAAGGATTCCCCATGGGCAAGTCATTTTGGTTTTTAACGTAGAGCCCTGTATACATTCTATTTAGGGATGTCTGATCATTTTCGGCCCAATATAATAGTGTAAAAATGTGACATCAGTTAATATGGGTATGAGATTATTTTCGCGGATCATGAAAACCGAAATGCTGCATACAAAACAAGTGTTCCACACATCGGTATCAGCATGGGCTGATATCGGTATTGGAAATTGAGAGTTGGACAATATCGGCATATGGGCTTTCAGGAAAACAGCCAATATTGTACATCCCTAATTGCATTTTAAACATTGTAAGCTCAGACGTTCTCTTTCCTCATCAGATGACATCATGCGGACGTGACATGAAACGTGCCTGAGAGAGGTCCAGACTAATCTTATTTTTACGAGCCAACATAAATCGCTTTGCTTTCCGGCCCGTTTTCCCAGCAGTGCTGGTTCCCCCTGCGGTGTTAAAAGATTAGAGGAGCCTATAAATAAGAAGCAGGGCAGCACATTAGGTTGGTGATGGAGAGCGTACATGCAGACTTACATACAGCAGCCCTGAGCACTCTTAGCATGTGTCATGTTGCATGCATTGCCTGACATCATTGACAGCCATTGCTCCTAATTAGTCAGCACACACAAAGCAGGCCTGATGGCGGACGGCTCACCTTTCTTGCCACATTTTCTCCCACTTGTCAAATTGTTTACTGAGATGCCAACACAAAGAATGCAAATGAGGAGAACCACACTATTTAAAACATCGATGATGAGGGTTGGTGTCCGAGATGATTTCAAATCATGGCAAGCCAAGTCAGGCTGCAGGCTCAAACTGTCACTTTCGTTTAGTGCACAGGCAAATTTAAAACAAAATATTTTCACACTGAACTGTCAAACAAGTTCAAAAAGAAGCTAAACCACTGAATAAAACTAAAGCAAAGTAAAATTAGCCTGATAGGAAAGTAATGGAGCGCAATTAACTGTACAGGAGATATCACAGCGACATACACGTGTGAAAAGAAGTTAATTCAAGCCTGTACGATACAACTAAATCAAACTTTGAAAAAGTCAAATGACTCACCCTTTTAAGACACTTTGCAGTTAATTAACACCACGGTCAATGTTTGAAGTAACATTTTCACAGTGAACTGTCTTACACGAGTCAAAAGAAGCTATATGATGTAACTAAATAAAATTAAAACAAAAGTAAAATGACTCACCTTTTTAAAGAACGCTCCTTTGTGGCTCCGGTATCTGGTAAGGATGCCTCCCGTAGAGAGAGACGATGTCTTTCAACTGGCCTGGCAACACTTCAGAATTGGAGAGAGGGAAGTCTGGGCATCTCTGCTTAGGTTACCACCCCCGCAACGTGACCTCACGGTAGGAAAGCGGTAGAAGATAGATCAATTCACATTTTGAAATCAATATCATATTTTCTGACATCACCCAAAAAAGCCAAAGAAAAAGCAGAATGCTCTGCTTTTCCTAGTAAGCAATGACTAGGGCGCCATCCAGGCTAGTTGTGATCTGACTGAATTGGTTCTCGTCATATACATGTCCAGGTTTGATTCCTGCCATCATACCGTTTCTCGGTCTTTTCAGACGTCGAAGGTCAGTCTACTGAAGGACTTGATTGTCTTTGCTGTCGCCTTCCTGCAGACATCAGACAGTACAGGAGGATTTCCATAAAGCCAAATAACATTTTTTTGTCTTGCCGTCCAATTAGTTGCCAATTATTGAATTACTTTGTACGCTAGTACCTGTTCTCCTTCAGGGGGCGGGCAGCTCTCCCTGTCAATCTAATTTATGTCGCTGCTTTAATGAAGTCCTGCAGGGGGATTACAGGAAAGCATATTTAATGTAGCTTGATGTCTGACAAGCACTCAGACTCTTGCTTCGTTTTATGTTGGACTACAGAGGACGTTTTTAATGTTTCAACAACTTTCTTCAAATGTTGATCATATCCAGATATCACTCAGGTACAGGTACACATTACTTCTCATAGGAATTGATTTCATGCAAATGAATACATTACTTACAATATTACAACACAGCAAACAAAACAGTAATATGGTATAGCAGCCCTGGGTAAAGTGTTTGTTTTTATTCACCTTCTTCTGTAAATTAGTGCCAAAACAACACTTAGAAAGTAGATTTATGCATTTTTATTTAGCCTCCAGCACAGGGGTGTACAAACTTTTGAGCCACATCGTGAAAAATGAAAGGATACAAGTGCAATATTTTGTAAACACATGTAGACATGCTAAGACGTTACATATATTTGAATATCAAAAACTGCATCACAGGTTTGTTATATATAGTAGGTTAAAAAGTGTATTATTGGTATCGAGGGATGTCCGATATTGGCTTTTTTTTTGCTGAAAACCGGTATTGTCCAACTCGTAATTTCCGATACGGATTTCAGGCAATACTGATTACTCGCAAGAATATGACATTTTTTCTCTTAATATTTTTATTTAATTTTTGTAAATCTGATGTGTTTTCCATTTCTGCTGTCCCCAAAATGACAACTTCATTCTTTGCTTTGTATGTTTTCCATAACATAATGACATAAAAAAAATCTTTCTTTCATATTACAACTTTATGCTACTAAAATGTCATTATTATTCCTCTTAATATTACAACATTATTTTCGTGAAATGACAACTTTTTCCAATTACATTTAAACTTTTTTCTCCTAACTCATTAATACATCTTTACAAATGATGCACCTGTGCACTAATGCATTAACGTGTCAGGGCACTTTTCGCTTGGCAGCAACCTTTAAAATGGAGGAATCACACATGACAGGAAGGAGGAAGTGAAAGATCATGGTGGAGTGTAATGTGCAGAAGGCAATGCAGCATTGTAGGGAAATTGTAACGCATGCATACGCACAATAAACACACACAAACATAATGTGAAAATCGTAAATTGAGTTATATTTGTAAATGAATTGTAAATGATTGTTAATTTGATGCAAAACAACCCCTTTTGTGTTGTTTACGTCAGTATAGTTGTTACATATTTCAGTTCTCACAAAGCAAAATATATTTCTGTCAGAGCGTGCAAGGTGCAGGCAGGATGAGACATGACAAGGCAAACGATCTGACGGGGGAACAATGGAGGTGAAGTGATATGAGAAGGCCCAATGGCTGATGGGCAACAGGTGTGCAGACCAGGAGAACAAGGCAGGAGTCCGCTGTAGGTTTCATGTTGAAAAAGCCATAGAACACAATATTCTGTTTCAGTCTTTGCATGAAAAGTGACACAAAATGGCTTTTACAAAAACCCGACTGAATGAACTGCATTGATGAAGGGGTTTGACTGTATTAATTAACAATGAATAATATGAAAAAACAGACTTATATCTTTATTATTTCCTATGAGGAAAATGTTGAAATGTTTATATTTAACAGCCGACCTCACAGAATCCCCACTCTCTCTCTGCTCCCAGGATGTAATCCTCACCTCATTGCCCACAATGACTAACCAGTAACATGCAACACACACAACATATACACTCTGCTGCTTTTATACTGGCGGCTGAATGGGAAACCTATACGGTAAAAGGGAAGATGCCTTTAGTAACCATTTACCTTGCCATCTCCATCGCCACATGATTAGAAGATTATAACACCTCTCCTTGCTGTGCTTTGGGGGTGACCTTCTATGTCCAAGCCCAGTATGCTGGACTACTGCCGGGGGTTGCTGCTTTGAACCAGCCAGAGGGCACAAGGGGGTGGGGTGGTGGGCTCCTCCTCCTCCATGATGGATGGAGCTTGCTTATTTATGGAGGAAAGACTGTGTTTGCTTTATTGTGTAAAAAAAAGTATAAGATACCGAGGGTGGGGCCTGGGGGTGGTGGTGGAGGGGGTTTGTCGGGCCATGAAGTCTGATGTGTGCTCTAACCTTAACCTGGCTTATGGGCAAGATAAGGCCAATGTGTGTGTGTTTGAGGGGGGGTGGGTGTTTAAAGGCCAGAGGATAGTCTAACCTTGGCAAAGAATAGTTTGGACGGGGGCCAGCCTCGGCTTCACCTTAATCCCTGAGCCTCATATATCCTTCAGCGCATTCTGTAGAGGAACGCCGGAACGTTTCATTTTATGACCCCCCCCCAGTCATATTTATGATAAATCTTCACTACTACGCCCCCAAAAAGAAGTCACTCGGGCTCTGGCGGTCGGTTAAAGAAGCTGCAGCAGCATCTTCCACCTGTCGGGGGCACTATTGAGTTATTTTATTGCGTTTCCTACCTCCTACATCCTTCCCTGCCTCCTAAGCTAATAATAATGTCGCCTTCACTTTACTAAGCTGGAGGAGAAGACAAATAAAGGAAGCCACGCTGGTCACAAAAATGCCATTGAGTTAATATAAATGGTAAACAACTACATCTGTATTCTAATGGCCTCTATGGTACAGTAAAGCGTATAGGACTAACTAAAAAGTATAATAAAAGCATACACGCCTAACAGACTCCTACTGGAAACATGATGTGTGATCACTTTGACACAGCAAAGCAATTTTATAATTGTTACACCAGTGCGGCCTACAGCTGGCTCAAGGCACATTCTAAAATTAGAATTAAAATATTAGGAGAATAAAGTCAAAATATTCGGAGAAAAAAATATCATTTTATGAGGAAAAAGTCATAATTTCACGAGAAAAAAGTCTTTTTAGAAGCCTAAAGTTGAAATATGAATGAAAAAATTATATAATTATATTTTATAGAATTATAATAATTTGAGTCATTTATGATAATTATAATAAATTTATAATTATTTTTATATGGAATAATTATAATTATAGGCGGCACGGTGGTCTAGTGGTTAGCGCGCAGACCTCACATCTAGGAGACCAGGGTTCAATTCCACCCTCGGCCATCTCTGTGTGGAGTTTGCATGTTCTCGTTGTGCATGCGTGGGTTTTCTCCGGGTACTCCGGTTTCCTCCCACATTCCAAAAACGACTCCAAAGGTATGAATGTGAGTGTGAATGGTTGTTTGTCTATATGTGCCCTGTGATTGGCCGGCGACCAGTCCAGGGTGTACAAAGACAGCTGGGATAGGCACCAGCACCCCCCGCGACCCTCGTGAGGAAAAAGCGTTAGAAAATGAATGAAATGAATGAAATTAATTATAATTATTATTTTTATTATTAATTCTTCTTATTAATTATAATAACATAATAATAATAATAATATAATTATATAACCCTAACACCCTAACTCTCTAAAGTTTAGAGGGTAACAGCACCCTAACCCTAACCCTCCAATCCTAACCCCAAACATAACCATAACCCTAACCCCCTAACCCCAGACAAGGCAAGGTACGTTTATTTATAGAGCGCCATTAGTACAAAGGGTCATTCAGTCAAAGTGCTTTACAATATCATTACATGAAATTCCATAAAACAAAGCAAAACCCCCCAAAATAATGAAGAGTGCGGGTAAAATACTTTCAGTTCCCAGATGCACAGTTGAATAGAAATGTTTTCAGCTTACATTTGAACATTGCCAAAGATGAGGATTGTTGCACATTTCCTGGAAGACAGTTCCAGATTTTGGCAGCATAAAACTGAAATGCAGCCTCACCATGTTTAGTCCTGACTCTGAGTGCCCGCATGAGACCACTACTTTGGTACTTTGATACTTTGGTATGTACTTTGGTACAAGAGACCATGAAAAGATTTGTACACAAGAAGAGGTCTTTTAAAGTCTGTTCTCTGAGCGACAGGAAGCCGGTGCAGAAACCTGAGTACTGGACTAATTGGCCATATTTTTCTAGTCAGGACTCGAACAGCAGCATTCTGGATGTACTGAAGCTTTTTTACAGCTCGTTTAGTGGAAGAAGGCCGTTACGGGAGTCTAGCCTGTTGGAGACAAAGGCATGGATTAGTCTCTCTAAATCTGGCGTAGACGTGATTCCCTTGATTTTGGCAATGTTTTTTTTTAAGTGGTAAAAAGCTGATGATATTATTGATTTAATGTGGCTGTTAAAGACTATATTACCCCCACATTTCTAACTTGAGGTTTTAGAGAAAGAATCTCAAGGAGACTGATAACACGTTCTCTTTGTTTCTGTGGGCAAAAGACAATGATTTTAGTTTTGTCCGAGTTCAGCTGGAGGAAGTTGTTTTGCATCCACACACTGAACTGTTTGACCATGTTCACCTGCTGTCAGTGACACGTAGATCTGAGGACACATTGCAGCTGCGTATTAGCTGGCCTAAAGGGAGCATGTCGAGATTGAACAATAGCGGCCCCGGGATTGACCCCTGGGGAACCACACCGATCATAGCCATTTGGACTGAGACACAGTTACCAATTCCAACAAAGTCTTTTCTGTGCTCCAGATAGGACTTGGACCATTTTAGAGCTGTACTAGAGATTCCCACCCCTTTCTAACATCTGTAATAACATCACATGGTCATCCCAAAGACAGAGCTGCATCTTGTTCAAACGGATATGTGGTAGGGCCTAAAGCCTGATTGGAAAGTATCAAACACATCGTTAGAGAAAAGAAAGTCAGTAAGCTATCGGTATGCAACCTTTTCTAGAACTTTCCCCAAGAACGGGAGGTTTGATATTGGGTGGTAGTTACTCAGTACTGTGGCATCAAGTCTGCTCTAACCCTCTAACGCTAGTCCGAACCTGCTAACCCTAACCCTGCCTTAACGCTACCCTAACCCTCCACTCCTACCCTAACTCTCTAACCCAAGTCCACCTCTGAATGGCTGAAAAAAAAGAAGACTTTGGATTGGCCTTGTCAAAGTCCTGACCTTAAAAAGGCTTCATGTTGGAAAATCGACCAATGTGGCTGAATGACAACAATTCTGCAAAGATGAGTGGGTCAAAATTCCTTTCAGAGACCCGTTGCAAATGCAATTACCGCAAACGCTGGATTGTAGTTGTTGCTTCTCAGGGTGGCCCAACCAGTTATTAGCTTTAGGCGGCAATCACTTTTTCACACAGGAACATATGTATATTTTGTGTTCAGTTGTGATATTTAAACTTGTTGATGACTTGCTGATAATGTGACATTTTTAAGTACGACAAATGTGGAAAAATTTGGTCACCCGGGCCTGACACAAAAAAATGCATGCAGCCATGTGAAAACAAATGGGACACAACATTTTTTGTAGCGTTGTGGTAAAAATGCTTTGTAAGACATTCCAGCATACAAGTAATACAAAGTTTTATCATCATTACACAAATGCTCAATGACTTAGGCGACGTTTGAACTTCAGGGTATGATCCCTAGTTGGGATTTTTTTTGTTAAATCCTATTCTATACCGAAAAAAAATGCAACCTGTTAACGCAATGTGTCCAGAAGGTGATGTGCATGCACATAAGCACAATCACACATATTTCTGTGTGTTTATGGAAGTAAAGATTGCTGCAGTGTGGGCACATGGTGCTTTCCTGCCATGTCTGTTTCGAGGAGCGTGTGGGTGGCAGGAGTGGTGGGACACTGCCGTCAGCTGCTTCACTGACACTTTTTAAAAATAATTTTCAGACGACAAGAAGAACTTTTACCTGCATGAATACCTGTTTTCGACATGACCGTTCAGACTAGTAGATCAGATAAATATCACATTTATATCTACATCCAAATGAGTTACAAATAAAATCTGAATTGGACTTACATGAACTGCGATTGGCTGACGACCAAGCCAGGGTGTACCACGCCCCTCACCTGGGATAGGCTCCAACATACCTCCGTGATGGATGGATCAAATACAGGTCACATATGAACAAAAATCAGAATTTGTCCTGCAGTGTGAATGTAGCCTTGTGGAAAATGAGATCCTAAGTTGCTATGATGTTTTGCTTGATGGTTGCCATGTTTTTCCACCAATCTTGCCAGATTTTACACACGTGTACTTGTCAGTCCCATAAACGTATACACCAAATTTTGAGGTGAATCGAACAAATACCCTAAAGTTACAGGGTGTTTTATGGGGTGAGTTGAGCTGAGAATTTTTTTTGTTAGAATGCTATGATTTTTAGTTGCTGTGAAATTTTTACATTTGCTCATGTAGTCATATATGATTTTTGAAAACAATAAATGACAAAATATTAACATATCTCTTTTTAATTGTGTTTCTATAGATAATTAGATGGTTCACAGGAAGCAGTGAGTAGAAAAAAAAATAATAATGCTAATTGAGAGTTGGGCTGCACCGCGGTTGAGTGGTTAGCGCAGACCTCACAGCTAGGAGACCAGGGTTCAATTCCACCCTCATCCCACATCTCTGTGTGGAGTTTGCATGTTCTCCCCGTGCATGCGTGGGTTTTCTCCGGGTACTCCGGTTTCCTCCCACATTCCAAAAACATGCTAGGTTAATTGGCCACTCCAAATTGTCCATAGGTATGAATGTGAGTGTGAATGGTTGTTTGTCTATATGTGCCCTGTGATTGGCTGGCCACCAGTCCAGGGTGTACCCCGCCTCTCGCTCGAAGACAGCTGGGATAGGCTCCAGCACCCCCGCGAGGATAAGCGGTAGAAATGAATGAATGAATAATTGACAGTTTTTAAATAATAAATGATATAAATCAAATAATTATTAAAACAATTTTTTTAAATGCGTAAAAAAAATGGTGAACCAGAAATTTTTTTAACCAATATGTCTATATGTGTCCTGTGATTGGCTGGCCACCAGTCCAGGGTGTACCCCGCCTCTTGCCCGAAGACAGCTGGGATAGGCTCCAGCACCCCCACGACCCTTGTGAGGATAAGCGGTTGAAAATAAATGAATGAATAATTGAGAGTTGTTAAATAATAAATAATATAAATCAAATAGGGGCGGCACGGCGGTCGAGTGGTTAGCGCGCAGACCTCACAGCTAGGAGACCAGGGCTCAATTCCCACCCTCGGCCATCTCTGTGTGGAGTTTGCATGTTCTCCCCGTGCATGCGTGGGTTTTCTCCGGGTACTCCGGTTTCCTCCCACATTCCAAAAACATGCTAGGTTAATTAGCCACTCCAAATTGTCCATATAGGTATGAATGTGAGTGTGAATGGTTGTTTGTCTATATGTGCCCTGTGATTGGCTGGCGACCAGTCCTGGGTGTACCCCGCCTCACGCCCGAAGACAGCTGGGATAGGCTCCAGCACCCACGCGACCCTCGTGAGGAAAATGGGGTAGAAAATTAATGAATGAATAAATCAAATAATTATTAAAACTATTTTTTTAATGCGTAAAATATAAAAAAAATGGTGAACCAGAAATTTTTTAACCAATATTTGAAATAATAATTCAGTTTCCTCATGTATACAGAAGCATAAATGTGTTATGTGAAGGACTACCTGTGTATGGTATGTACAGTATTAAATGTGCTACTGTGTGTGTAGGAATGTGCCTCGTTTGTCATTGCACTTGTGTGTTTGTGTGTGTGTGTGTATGTGCATGCAGCCGTGAATCTGTCTCTCGGCCGCCGCCGCCATCGCCGCTATACGAGGCGTGTGAATCATCCGAGGCAGGCGAGGCCATAAAAGCCTCGAGCTGTTAGTGGGGATGGCTTTGGGAATGATCACAGGGTGGCTGCTGTACTTCCATTTCCCTGCAGGCTGCCGTCGCTGCAGGGGGCAGCGACAGGGAGGTGGGAAGCTGCCGCCATACAGTCACGGCTGACAGCGGCGCCAATGGCCATAACGTCAGCAACAATGATTGAACATGTGAAATATGTGCTCTTTGTCCATGCTATTGGACGGGGTGGAGGTTAGACGAAGGGTCAGGGGAAGGGTTAAGGCGAGAGCAAAATTGCCTTCAGCCCTGCTGCCATCTTTTTTTTCTTTTTTTTAATTTTATTTCAGGCAGCCCTCCACAAGATCTTTGTCTCGTGTGATTTCTTCTCTGCAGCAGGCCCACTCGGGCTGCTTAGACACCACACTGTGGATGTACAGTATTAATAATGCATACTGGTCTATGCCCGCTAGGACCCATCTATATGATTAGTGCAGACTGAACATACTTGCATTACTATGGAATGCATGACACCACAGCTATACAGCTATACTGTTGCTGGTACCTTACGGAATCAATACACTGCGACTAGCTTTAGTTGGTGTCTGAGGTTTGCATGTTCAAATTGACAATTGTGCCTGGGCTATTATTTTCCTAAAAAAATTACTACATGGGGGTGCAGTTACTGAACTATTGAAAAAACGCTCTACACGAAACACTTTAGGGTGTTTAGCCGAATCAGCACCAAATTTGATGCACATCTTTTGCTGACTGACGTGTGTCAAATTTGAGCAAGGTTGAAAAACATGGCTGCCATGAAGCAAAACATCTTCACAACTTGGCAAATAACAGTCCATAAGGCAGTGAGCATCGGTCTAATAATGATAACATTTTCTTCCAAAGGATTTTGACCACAACCCATTAAAGCACAAAAATGTACCCCACAGCAGGGGTCACCAATGTTTTAAGGCCAAGAGCCCTGGTCTCAACCGTAAAACTGCGGAAGATCAAGATCTACCCTCCCAACCATTCATTCATTCATTTTCTACCGCTTTTTCCTCATGAGGGACGTGGGGGTGCTGGAGCCTATCCCAGCTGTCTTCGGGCTAGAGGCGGGGTACACCCTGGACTGGTGGCCAGCCAATCACAGGGCACATATAGACAAACAACCATTCACACTCACATTCATACCTATGGACAAATTTGGAGTGGCCAATTAACCTAGCATGTTTTTGGAATGTGGGAGGAAACCGGAGTACCCGGAGAAAACCCACGCATGCACGGGGAGAACATGCAAACTCCACACAGAGATGGCAGAGGGTGGAATTGAACCCTGGTCTCCTAGCTGTGAGGTCTGCGCGCTAACCACTCGACCGCTGTTCATTCAGTTCATATAAGAGCAAGAAATACGCACCTGTAACCCAAAGCTTTACATATAGTATATATCAGGGGTGCTCATTACGTTGATCGCGATCTACCGGTCGATCGCGGAGGTGGTACTGGTCGATCGCTGGTCGATCGCGGCGTGACATTAAAAAAATATCATCCCAGCATCAATGCCGTCACTTGATTGACATACAGGACAAACAGTCAGATGACAACTGAATTTTGACCTTTAGGTCACCGCTCATGCGTAAACAGCGATGCAAAGTGCTAAGCTAGTCGGCGAATTGCGTCAGATTTTAAGCCCTCGCTAAAGTTTATGGTCACTAAAATGAGTGAAGGAGCTGGACCAAGTAAAAAGGCAAAAACATATCACTTCCATACGGAATGGGAGGTGGACTTTTTTTTCACAATGTCTTTTTCCAAGTGCGTTTGCCTCATATGCCATTCTACCATCGCAGTACCAAAGAAGGGAAATGTGGAGTAATGTGGAGGTAATTACAAAAAATGTTAATAGTTAATTATGTGTGTTTTGCAATATTGGCTCATTTGGTTATGTAAGGTACATCAACATACATTGTACGTACAAATAATCCTCAATACATTTGAAAATAAATAGATGTTTTGCATTTTTGTAGTGGGTAGATCATTTTGACTCGGTCATTTTAAAAGTAGCTCGCATGCTGAAAAAGTGTGAGCACCCCTGGTATATACAATATATATATATATATATATATATATATATATATATATATATATATATATATATATATATATATATATATAACCTGTTGGGTTGCAGAAAATAGAATATAAGTGCCCCCCCATCCTTTGATTTTTCAGTACAGAAATGATTGGACATTTTTGGTGTAAGCTGCTAAATATTTCTGCTCCTGAACTTGGGCACACCAAGGCGTGAAAACTAGTGTGTGACCTCTTATTAACTGTCTGACACATCCACCACATGGCGCCACTGTTATTAAAGCCCATTGTTAGACACCATAAGTCGGGTTGAGTTGAAATTTCCCCCGATTCGCACCACTGTAACTTTAGGGTTTCTTGCCAAATTGGTACAAAATTTGGTACACACCTTTGGGGCACTGACAAGCACATGTGGAATATTTCAACAAGAAAAAAGACCAAAAACGGGACAGCTGAACACAAAGCAAAAACCATGGAACTGAAAATCCACACATGCACGGGGAGAACATGCAAACTCCACACAGAGATGACCGAGGGTGGAATTGAACTCGGGTCTCCTAGCTGGGTGGCCTGCGTACTAACCACCCGACCGCTATGTAGCCTACGTACAGTATGTATATTGTCTTATTATACTATTGCTATATGATTTTGTTAACACGTTACAGATGGTTTTGTGCTGTATGGACATTCACAGCTATCTCTTCTCAATGTTATGTTCATCTAACAGCATATTTTGGTTGCCACGGTAACCACAGTGATTTTAGGACCCCATTAGAATCAGTCTGGGTGGAATAAAATAATAAAAAACATCTAACGAAATCTCTCTTAACCTTTAACAACACACTCCTTCCGTCCCTCCCGTCCGGCCGTCTCTTATTCAAATCTATTCCACTCCTCTTCACCTTTCAACACTTTTTTCTTCCTCCGTCACAACTTCTGTCCAACCATTTTAATCCCTCGTCTTCTTCATCCTGCACCTCCGGCGAATTTCTTTCCTTTCCCCTTCATCTCACTGCCTTGCCAGCGGACGGACCTTTTCCTGTCCATCAGTTGTGACATTTCATCCCACTCTTCATCCTCCTCCTCTTCATCTCCCCACGGAATACAGATGTGAGCGCCTTTGTTGGACAATATCAGTGGACCATGGTCATCAAATGTCTCCTTGATTTAAGTACAACAGCGGGTGGGGGTGGGGGTGGTTCAAAATGTAGATACAGTGATACATGGCATTATTAAGTCATGCTAAGGTATGGATACATTGTATCATCTGGTTTAGCTGGGTGGATAGGGGAAGAGAATGCTACATGCTACATGCTAATAGGTGTGGCCAGGATCGGGACCTATTTTTGGACATGAAGTTGCTTATTTGGGCTTGCATGAATTCTCCCTGATTATTTCCTAACTCACCATAGAGCGAAACACGTTCGGTAGTTTGTCCTTTTCCATACCCTCACTTCCTGGTCATCACTTCCACCCAGTAGACTCGGCATGATGCTTGTTATACACTTTTCAAGGAGACAATCACTGCTGGTAATCATTCATTCATTTTCTAGTCCGGGGTACACCCTGGACTGGTGGCCAGCCAATCACAGGGCACATATAGACAAACAACCATTCACACTCACATTCATACCTATGGACAATTTGGAGTGGCCAATTAACCTAGCATGTTTTTGGAATGTGGGAGGAAACCGGAGTACCCGGAGAAAACCCACGCATGCACGGGGAGAACATGCAATATAATATATATGTAATATGTAATATTTGGATCAGATAGCGTTCAATGCCTCACTCCTCTTCTCATCCTCAACCTAGCTTTGGCACTCCAAGGACTTGGACTTGGAGGTGCGGATTCTTATCCCAGCCGTTCACACTCAGCTGCGAACCGAACCAGTCAGAGCTGAAGATCACCATTCCAAGAAACCAGAAGGACCACATCATCTGAAAAAAGCAGAGACCCAATCCTGATGCCACCAAACCAGATCTCATCGATGCTCTCACTGTACCTACAAATTCTGCCCATAGAAGTAAGAAAGTAAGAAAATCCAACCCTCACTGGAAATGAGTCGATGCGAACCAAGCTCTGATTTATAGAGGGTGTGATCCACCTTAGATGGTCCAGTACCCCATACTCTAGGAGTACTCTCCACAGGATTCCTCAAGGACTTCCCTAAGTCCACAAGACACATGTGGACTGGTTGGGTAAACGCCCATGCACCCTCAAGGATCCTGCTGAGTATAGAGTTGGTCCACAGTTCCATGACCAGGACCAAAACCACAGTGCTCCTCCTGAATCTGATATTTGGACAAAACGCTTCCAGGGAGGCTGAGGAGTGGGATCCAATAATAGTTTGAACACACCTTGCGGTCCCCCTCTTCTATTCAAAAGGAGGACCACCACTCCCTTGCGCCTCTGCAACCTCAGCCTCGTGGCGTCATCAGGCACTACTTCCTTGTTGGAAGATGTGTCGTGGGATTGAGGAGTTCTTCGAAGTATTTCTTCCCCCGGTCCACAACACCTTGAGTCGAGGCCATCAGCACACCGTCCCCGTTATTCCGTACTGTTTACTGTGTACTGCTTCTCACTCCTGAGACAGCGACTGGTGGTCCAGAATCTCTTTGAAGCCATCCAGAGGTTGTTCTCCATGGCTTCCCTGTTTGTCAAACGTCTGCATAATGTCTTGATATGCTGGCTTTTCAGCTGTATTTCAGAGAATGCACTATTTCGTTTACTGTCAGGACGAAGGCTCAGCATCTCGATGTGTCGTTTTTTTGCTGACTGACGTGTGTCAAATTTGAGCAGGGTTGAAAAACATGGCCGCCATGAAGCAAAACATCTTCACAACTTGGCAAATAACAGTCCATAAGGCAGTGAGCATCGGTCTAATAATGATAAAACTTATGTCTTCCAAAGGATTTTGACCACAACCCATTAAGGGGGCCCCCAAAAGCACAAAAATGTACCCCATAGGAGTGGTCACCAATGTTTTTAGGCCAAGAGCCCTGGTCTCAACCGTAAACCTGCGGAAGATCAAGATCTACCCTCCCAACCAAGATAAATATATTCACAGTTTATATGTGCTGTTTTTGCCCCAGATGGGCAAACTGTTTGAGGTGGGCCAGTTCGTTTTGTTGTTTTTTGGTGATGTTGGTTGTTCGTGTTGATGGGCTCACCTTCCTCATGATTAATATTCCCACTTGAAGCTGTGACTTCCAGCTTTGCAAGCATCTTTTTCCCTCCTATCTTCGACTACGTTACCTTGCAGAGTAATGTACAGAGTCAACATTCCAATTGTTTGGAGGCAAGAGACAAAGAAAACAAGGATATATATATATATATATATATATATACTATATATGGCAATATATGCAATATATGGAGCCCGGCAAAAATTAACCAGCTCATTTCCAATAATGTGTGATTAATTAACGATCAATTATTATTGTTATATTTGTGAATGAGAAATCTTGTGACGTTTTTATCGAGCAAAATCTGGTGAGCAGACCATGTACACCATGTACAGAGTACACCGTGTACTGGTATGTTAACTATGAGTATTCTTCACAGCAACACTTTGCATGTTTGGAGTTCCAGTCGGGTTGCGGCCGCCCCGCTGGGAGGCCGCAACGCAGTAAATTGGATGTAGCTACGCCTGTCAAAGAGCAGGTATACACTTTGCTGCCATAATAGGACGCCTCCGCAGGTGAACTCTCTCTGTCACCGCAGGTGTTAGCGCGCACCGTGTCGCCAAGCGGCGTTTTGTCAGATGTTAGCGCTCTGAGCAATGTGTGATTGTCAGTGCGGTGACAGCAAAGACAGACGGGGAGCACTTTGAATTTGAGATGGAAGACGTAAGGGGAAGGGAAGAGTTATCAGTTATGAGGTTGCAAGTGGAGTGATAAGAGGGAGTGAAAGCATCCAGACATTTACTGATGTGAAAACAATGGACCTAAAAATATATACAAGAGCTCCGCTGTCTACATACGAGTTCCTCTCCTATGATTGCTTTGAAAATGGAGTCAAAACTAGTACCAAAATTATAGCAAAATGAAAACCTCAATAACTCACACTGTACCATGTATGAAGGCCATATTAAATACAGTCGTATCAATTAAATACAAGCTGCTTCTTTTATACCTGTGGTGGTCTTGCACACTGGAAGGGGCGTTGCAAAGGAGGGAGAGACAGCAGGGCTCGACAATAACGATGTACCGATGGCCCGGGGCAAGTTAAAACTAAATTGGGGCAAGTAAATCCAATCAGTGATATTCCCGTCGGGCAAGTGCACTTTGGCATGCCGTACTGCCAAGAGTTTTTTTAAAAGCGGTTCTTGTTGGGTGTTGGTAAAACACGGACTGCGTAATTCCGGTGGTAATTTGCAAACCAATCCTTGCAAATCTTGAAATGGACCAATCAGAATAGTTTATTTAGACCGCGGTCCGTAATCCACAATCCGCGTTTTACCCACACCCGTTCTTGTTCGTGATCAACCAATCAGCGATGGTTTGACTAGGAAAACATCCATCATGGCGTCCCTGCCAACATGGTCTAATTCTTCAACAACTTGTGAAGGAAAACAGCAAAAAGTGATGAACCAGTGCCTCCTAAACAAGTATTTTATTAGCGGCAGCAAATCAAATGATGGCACAGGTGAGTGAATCACATTGCTGTGACAATTTGAAGTGGTCACAATGAAACACCACCCATTAGATCCAATACCAAGTGCTGATTTTGCACAAGCTACAAAATCTAGCGCTTCCATTTCTCTGTGTATTTTTCTCACCTTTGCTTCACAAATTATTGTTTGACCATTGAGCATTTTTTGGGGGATTAAAAACACTTTACTAGTACACAAATGTGTCTATTCCATAATGTTTCATTGTGGTGCACAACTTCTAAATATCACTGCTTACTACGACTACCATGTGTAAGGTAGCATGTCTGAAAATTTGTGGAGATGTATGTTAAATACATCTCCACTATTTTTCAGACATTCCTCCAAATACAATGCATCAGTACTATTATCTGATGAATTATCAGCATATATTGATATATGATATCATTATGGCACTTTTCATTTTACGAGGGGCAAGTTCGGGCAAGTAGTTCTCACCTTAAGGATTCCCCATGGGCAAGTCATTTTGGTTTTTAACGTAGGCTTTTGGTTTTTAACGACAGGCTTATTGGAAGGAGAACATCTGCTTGGTTATAGCCTAGCCATACTACAGAATAAGCTGTCGGAATGAAAATATTCCTTATTCCTGAATATTCACAGAGCTTTTTTTTTTTTAAATTCTGACTGCATTCCAAATATTGGGCCCATTCTTGTGGCTGGCCTGAATGTTTTGAGCATGCTAAAAACCTTTGAGGTGGATTCCAAGTGTTTACAATATCTCTTTTTACTTCACTTGGGGGGGGGGGGGGGGGGGGTGAAGTAAAAAGAACAAAAGTCATGCGGTCTTTCCTCAGTGTCTTACTGCTCCTGGAGCAGCCTACTGGTTTTGTCACCATTTGCACTTGCCTGCCACTCATGCTCTCTCTCTCTCCCCTCAGGCCCCAGTTCGCCATGATGGGAGGAGCTACCCGGCCAGCCACAGGTGTTCTCAATCACCACCTTCCATTTAGGCACACCTCTGGCAGCAGGAAGGCGTCGTAGTATTGTTCCTCATGGACGCACGCCACTTGCTTGTTGGACCTGAGCCTTTTGCCGCCTTTTCCACCACCACATTGTGGTGCCAAGTCTCCTGCCCGACGCCTTCCTGCCAGCCAGGTAGCTGCTCCCTACCTGCACTAAGAAGTTAGTTTAGTATAGCCTTGCTAGTCTTTTTCGTGGTGCCTTTTCTGTTTTCTCTCAATTTTTGCACCATAGTTTTTTGTTATCACTATCCTGCTTTCTTGAGGAGGCAATAAAGACCTTTTAATTGCAAACATACTCCTGCCTGCGTGCCTCTCTTGGGTCCTACCCTCTCCACGGCGTGACACTCAGTACCATTATGTGTCATTTTAATGTCAATGTCATTGTAATAATAACGCGGGTTAATGTTGTGGCCATAGCCTACAACAAGCTAAAACTCAAATCTGAATTCCTAATGTCCGCCACTTCCTGTCCGCCATCGATTCTACTTCACTACAAGGTAAACCATCTTAAATGGCTTATTTCTTTGATTATATCTTTTATATTGTGTAATATGAACGTAAAGATGATTATATCATGTCAAGAATGGCTTTAATAATGATAAAAATGTATTGAGATTATTACAAATGGGTTTTCTATGCCATAATTGGGAAGATAAGGAAGGAATGCTACTTCACCGAAATTAAGGTTCATTGGAGACTCCATAGGTATGAATGTGAGTGTGAATGGTTGTTTGTTTATATGTGCCCTGTGATTGGCTGGGGAAATATTTTGGGGAAAATGTAAAATTTTTAGAAGCCTAAAGTTGAAATATTAATGAAAAAATTATACAATTATATTTTATAGAATTATAATAATTAGAATTATTTATGATAATAATTATTATTAATTTATAATTATTTTGTGGTTCAATTCCACCCTTGGCCATCTCTGTGTGGAGTTTGCATGTTCTCCCCGTGCATGCGTGGGTTTTCTCCGGGTACTCCGGTTTCCTCCCACATTCCAAAAACATGCTAGGTTAATTGGCCACTCCAAATTGTCCATAGGTATGAATGTGAGTGTGAATGGTTGTTTGTCTATATGTGCCCTGTGATTGGCTGGCCACCAGTCCAGGATGTACCCCGCCTCTCGCCCGAAGACAATGATCATGTGCCTTTCGCCTCATGCGGAGATCAACACCAATGCTCCACTGCCAAGCTACAGTAAAAAATAAAAAAGAAACGCACAATGGAACATCATTTTCAAATAATAGTCGAGCCAGTCAGCTCACGCAGAGCCATTCCGCCGCCATCTGGGAGCCAAGCGAACCCCCCCCCGACATAGGGGCTTTATGAAAGACACGACAGGTGTGGCTTCATCGACTGGGACATAGTAGATATTCACACGTGTATGCGCGCAATTCTTCCTTCGTCTTCTCAACCGTTGATTGCTTTGGTCTGGTAACAACCTCTTGGCCCCATTACTTCCTCCCTGTCACCCAGCCAGCTCCATCTATTCATCCTCAGTATTCCCCTCCTCTTCCATCACTTCACCCTCCTCCTCCTCCTCCTCATCATCATCATTCCCATCTGCTAGCTTTAAATCTCCCCATTCTACTATTCTTCTTGGCTTTTTTCCCTCAGTTGCCGTCTCCCTGTGTTCCGGTTCTTGCAGTAAAGATGAGATGAGCTCCATGAACAAGCTGTAGATTGATCATGCTGCCATCTTACAGGAATAATCAACAAACTAAACAAAACAGGCAGGCCTTATTAGCGAGTCTAGGAGGGATACATTAGCCACTATTGAGGGAAACAAACAGCTAAATCATAGAAAAACGGTTTCTTTTTGGATGAGATGGACACATAAAGTATTTACTGTAAAAATAAATATATAAATACAATATTTTGAAAAATTATTCAACCGGTACAATTCAATAATAATAATTTTTATGTAAATAAGAGTCATGCTGTTGTGTGTTCTCTACGGGACCTTAAGTGGGGTCGGACAGGAAGCAATGTTGTAATAACGCCAAGCGATTTGTGAGGTCAGATTTTTTTGAGTAGGCGTTTTTATGATGCAAATGTATTATGCAAACTCTTGACTTAACTGCCGCTAGCAACTAGCGACTAACTACTTTCCTCAGCACTGAAATCTGACCAGAACCGGGCTCAGGACACAAAGTGGGGAGTGCGTTGCTGTTGGGGGTGTCATACAACTTCATGTTAAAAAAATCTGAACTGTCCCTTTAGGGGCCATCCATAATTTTCAACATTTTCACGAGCGTACAAACCGTACGAGGGGGGGGGGGGGGGGGGGGTTAAGACATCAACGTACGCTTTTTTGAAAACCAGAAAATGTCCATGTCTGTATGTTCGAACCACGGGACGCAGTCAAATTTTAGCGCGAGTAGACTGGTCCCCTGTCGTCGTATGCTAGCGCGAGAGCGTACGAGTCCACGCGATAATTCACGTGGGTCTGCGTGCTTCGCATTCCAACACAACAATCAGACAATGGCCGACCCCGGTGATTTCGATGACCTATTTTCGTTCATCAAAAAGAGAATTACTGCCATTCATCGCTCACCGAGCAACGCATACGAACAATACATCGATGTTTACTGCTTTGTGCGTTCGGAAAGAAAGCGGAAGGACGCTGTAGCGGCTGGCCAGGCGGCTTGGAAAGGTTCCAAATCGAAGGAATCGAGCAGGGCGGATTTGTTCTGAAGTGCCGTTGCGAAAATGGAGAAGATCAAAACTAAAGTAAAGTAAGTAAGTAAGTAAGTAAGTAAGTTATATTTATATAGCACCTTTCTCAGACAGAAGTCACAAAGTGCTTCACAAAAGGCAAAACACAGAGTTAAAATACACACATAAAAAAAAATACAATAAAACAATGTACAATAAAAATAGACATAAAACAGTACATAAAAACAGTATACAATAAAATAGACATAAATATATGATGGTCATAGTACCCTAAATCTACTGAGCTGGGTATGCCTGCAAAAACAAGTGAGTTTTAAGGTTACTCTTAAATGCATCGACAGAGTCAAGCGAACGTAGGGAGGGTGGAAGGTCATTCCAGAGCCTCGGCGCAACAACCTGAAAAGATAGGTCTCCTCGGGTCCTAAAACGACTACGAGGGACCATGAGTAAATTTTGATCGATCGATTGATTGATCGATCGATTGATTGAACGATCTCAGCCTCCGAGAGGGGGTATAGGGACGCAACAAGTCTCGTATGTAGACAGGGGCCTGGCCTTGCAAGGCTCTAAAAGTGAGCACCAGGATTGTAAAATTCACACGGAATGAGACCGGGAGCCAATGGAGAGCTTTCAGAATCGGCCTGATGTGAGCCCTTCTGTTGCATCGAGTCAATAACCGCGCAGCAGAATTTTGAACCTGTTGCAGACGAGACAACTCTTTTTTGTTTAGACAAGAAAACAAACTATTGCAGTAGTCTAAACGAGAAGACACAAAGGCATGGATTATCATCTCGAGCTCACCTTTAGATACCATTGTTCGAAGTTTCGAGATTTTTCTTAGCTGAAAGAAACAATTCCGAGTGAGCTGCTTTGAGTGGTGCTGTAATGACATTTCCTTGTCAAAAATTACTCCAAGATTTCTGAGGCTTGACTTACAAGACAGGCTGTGAACACTCAAATACTGTTTGATCCCTGGAATAGCTTCATCAGGGGCAATCACCAGCACCTCAGTTTTATCAGAATTAAGTTGAAGGGAATTAGCGCCGAGCCATTGTTTTATTTGCACTAAACAATTAACAACTAAAGCGACCATCCTGAATCTATTCGCCAGCTCTGTGTTTATTTTCTATATTTGGACATGGACTTGGCTGTGATTGTCATTTTCTGAATGACTCTGTGGTGGTGAATTTGACTTTGTGGACAGTGCAGTAACAATCAATGTGATTTTCACTTCCTGTGATACACTGACTAGACCAGGGGTCGGGAACCTTTTTGGCTACAAGAGCCAAGAAGACCAGATATTTTAAAATGTGTATCTGTGAGAGCCATATACATTTTTTTAAACATTGAATGCAATGTGCATTTTTATGTAAGACCAACAGTTTTAGATATAATGGGCTCTAATTACGTAGACCAGGCACACTACCCCACGCCAATGGGGTGTGGCCAGCACACTTTCGTGAGCAGCGCAGTGTCCAACAATAAATCAAATACTTGCTGCCATTAATGCAACTTCTGCTGCTGCATGGTTTTGCACCGTACTCAGTATATTTCATTCTTTTGGCCATCTTTGCCAGAAGGCTTGGTTCTGCAGCTTTAGCTAGGTGGCTATTTGACTAAGGGAGGAAAGTTTATATTTACATGTTGACATCTCAATGACCGAGGTAGACTACCGCATTACCCAGTAATAATTGAGTTTTGGTGTTTGACCTGGAAAATATCTTCAAGAAAGATGGATATGGTCGGCCATATTGCAGTAGAAAATAGATGGACGGATTAAAATGCATAAGAAAGTTGTTAATTTTGAATATTATTTTTAACAGTCATTTCTGTGATGGTTTACTTTAAAATGTTAGCAAAAATACATTTTTATTGTGGTAAGAAATGCTTGAGAGCCAGATACAGTCATCAAAAGAGCCCTACCTGGCTCCCGAGCCATAGGTTCCCTACCTCTGGACTAGACTAGGTGTGATTGTTAAGCCTTTTCAAAACAGTTGTGGCATCTTTATTGCGTACTTCGCATAGAGTTGAGTTCAAGGGTTGTGTCCATCATTTCAAAGAAGATTTGATCTCCTCAGGCTTTTGGAAAACCAGGGGCAACTCTTCTGCTCCTTGAGTAATCATGTGTGTATACAAGAAGTATTCCCTTGTTTAAAAAATCCTGTGGAAAACAGTTGTTGCATCAGGACTTTTCTACATGTATCATTTGATAGAAAGAACAATACAAAAAGACCAAATTTGTAATACATTTGTATTTTCTTGAAAGAAAAATACAAAAAAGAGGCATTTGATATAATTTTTGATCTTGTTTGTGTTCAATACAATGTTGATGGGCAGTGACTGATTGACCAGAGTCCCAAAATACAGCCAGAGAACACTATTGGACATGTTTGAATTTCCTGGCTGTATTGGGTCAGTTGGTCATGGACCTATCAACATTTTTCATTTGGGATTGTACTCTTTTTTTCGGGGGGGGTTGCTCAAAAGAGTACTCTTTGTACTCTTGTGAAAATGTTGAAAATTATGGATGGCCCCTTAAGGTTTTATTGTGCCTGTGATAATTCAAACCTGCAATAAAAGCCTGTTGTTCCGGCGAGCCTGGTGCTTGTGTATCTCACCCAACATTAATACCTGGCGACTAGAGTCGAATATGACATCATCATCGCAAAGTATTTGAATGCGTCTTCTGAATTCCTTATATTTGTATTTGGCTTTGTCTAGTTATGCGTTAATGGTTATTTGCTTTTATAGACCACACACCCGACCACTATAGGAGGCCAATTGAATGGAGGCGTTAGCTGGAGCATTTATGGTATCGGGTTGTCAGAAAGTGGACTTACTCGGTGATGATGTGATCTTTTATAAAAATGATTTTTGTCCCTTGCGAGAGGCTGTCACATATCTAACGCAGGCATGAGAGGACACTCAGACAATATGAAACGAAGTATTACGTTTCCACCTGCAGCCAGCCTCATTACCGCCTGTCCCGCGCCATTTCTTCACTCTGCTCTCGCACCCTCTCCTCGCCTCTCACCGTCCCCTCCCCTCAGGCAGATATTTTCACTCCTGCAAGTGTCGGGTCACGAGGGGGTCAAGCTCCAGTCAACAGTCTGGATTAAAATTTTACAAGAGAGCCCTGATGCATTTTTCAGTGGTCTCCTCGTCCTTTTATCCATCATGTTATCTTGCTATTATCTATCTCCGGCTGCTGGCTCCTTCTGGCACTTCACAGCCACTGATTACATTCATGATGCACAGAATAAAATGACAATAAATAAAGACATTATGTCTCATCACCATTGCAGGAGGACAGTGTGTGGAAGCACGTCGTATTTGCAGGGGATTTCATAATATTATATTGTAATTGCGCTTGGGTTAGTAGGTTCTGATCACAACATATTACAAACATTTGTGGCATATTTAGTGGCATATTTTAATTTAAAAATTTCATTTAAAAATGGCATTTTGTGTTCAGTTGTGTTGTCAGTGACTAATATTTACACTTCTTTGATGATCTGAAAAATTCTATTCCAAAAACATGCATGTTAGGTTCATTGGTGACTCCAAATTGTCCATAAGTATGAATGTGAGTGTGAATGGTTGTTTGTCTATATGTGCGCAGTCCCTGCCTCTCGCCCAAAGTCAGCTGGGATAGGCTCTAGCATAGCCCCATGACTCTAATGAGGATAAGTGGCATAGATGTCCGACATGGACTTTTTTCCGAAAACCGATATACCGCCTAGTCCTTTAAAAACAGCATGTTTTACATATAAAAAAATCATATATATCTCTGGTATAAAGGAAAAAAGACAATATTATCAGGAATGCGGTGGAAAAGCAAGGAAACTCTTGGAGAGAACAGAATGCTGATCCAAAACATACCTCAAAATCCACCATGGACTTTTTGGAACGGCCTTTACAGTCTCCAGACAGTCTATCATTGGATAGATTCTGTGGATAGTTCTTTAAAGAGCTGTGTATGCAAAACGACCCAAGAATATTGCAGAATTGGTCTTAGTCTTTGGGGGATGGGGGGGTCTTGTACTAAGTACTGAAGGTTCTGACACTGGAGTGTGCCCCGAGTTTTGCACATGCCAAAATGTTTTTTTTTCTTTTTGCAATTTTGTTAAATTCATAAACTATGTAAAATGTAGTTTATGAATTGTAGTTTATGCATTCATGTGTCCTGATATTGTCTTGTTTTCCCTTAAAGGGGTGTCCTGACTTTTTCACACCACTGCTGTATATGATATATATCCACACACACAGCCATACAGTATATACACATAATTACACACAATTTGATGCATTTCATATATTTATGTAATCAATGAATCGTATGTGTGTTCATTAAAAAAAAGGTAGTTTATATACTCCCATTTGCTTTTAATGTTTAAAATGATTATTTATTTAAATTATGTATTTAAATATAAAAAAGTGCAGTAAAAACGAAATGAAACGTATAAAGCAGTATTGCATGTCAGAAAACCTGGTGTAAAAGTAATTATTTTCCCAAATATGTAACTTAATAAATTATATTATGATTATGAATAATTGAAAACAATTATTTCATATATTTATTTAATCAATTAATTATTGACAATTTTGTGTACATGATTACCGGTACATGTAATACAGTGCATCTCAAATAGTACTCAACATGCAATTTGACTCTTGAATATGCTTGTATGCTCCCCGTTTTGTTGCATTTTCCTGGTTTCATTTTAAAGTTCAGTGTTTACAGTACAGATAAATTAGTAAATATGATCAGTTTTTCTAGTATTTCAAATGGGGAATTGAGAAGCACTGATGTATTATTATGCCTTGCTGACTGACATTTAAACAAATATGAAATTGCACGTCCCCAGGAGACCAACGTAGGTTCTGACGGCCCTTTTCTTGATTGAAGTGTTCCAAAGCAATAGGGAAAATATGGGATCCACAGAATTAGGTACCCTTAGATGAGAATCTCGTCAGCACTAAAAAAGAACCGTGTAAAGCAGGGGTGCTCATTAAGTCGATCGCGATCTACCGGTCGATCGCGGAGGTGGTACTGGTCGATCGCTGGTCGATCGCGGCGTGACATTAAAAAAATATCATCCCAGCATCAATGCCGTCACTTGATTGATATACAGGGCAGCCATTCAGATGACAACTGAATGTTGCCCTTCGGGCGACCAATCAAATCAAACAACGTCTCTAAGTGCAGCAGAACTTACGATGTCAGCCTATCATCCATCCCCGTTACTTGATTGACATACAGGACAACCAGTCAGATGACAACTGAATTTTGACCTTTAGGTCACCGCTCATGCGTAAACAACGATGCAAAGTGCTAAGCTAGTCGGCGAATTGCGTCAGATTTTAAGCCCTCGCTAAAGTTTATGGTCACTAAAATGAGTGAAGGAGCTGGACCAAGTAAAAAGGCAAAAACTGGACCAAGTAAAAAGGCAAAAAACATATCACTTCCATACGGATATGGAATATTATACGGATATTATGATACGGATATTATCCATGACTGATAAACATTTGGAAGTGTGCTTGAGGCTGGCTATCAGCAGCTACTGTCCGGACTATGCATCCCTGGCTGGTTCAATTCAGTGCAAGTCATCAAAGTAAACTCAGGTAATTACAAAAAATGTTAATAGTTAATTATGTGTGTTTTGCAATATTGGCTCATTTGGTTATGTAAGGTACATCAACATACATTGTACGTACAAATAATCCTCAATACATTTGAAAATAAATAGATGTTTTGCATTTTTGTAGTGGGTAGATCATTTTGACTCGGTCATTTTAAAAGTAGCTCGCATGCTGAAAAAGTGTGAGCACCCCTGGTGTAAAGAAAATGCTAATAATGTTAGAGGACACTTTGGCTTGTGCAAGTGTATCCAATAAATTGCACTGCTGCAGAACGTCCAAAGCAAAATTACGACTGCTATTTAGAAGCTGCTGTCCCATAAGCTGTGATGATAAAGGGAATGATGATGACACTTCCCCTGGAGGGAGTCCTTTAAGACTTTCTCATGCGTGTCTACCTGAGACTCTTCCCAACCTCCGTACCACTGAACTCTACTTGGCCCAACAGCGGAGTCGGCGTTCACCCGGCGGTAACCTCACATCCACTCCCCACCTCCTCCCCATCCACATCCTGCCATCTTCACTACACACACGGCGGGGGAAAAAAGAGCTCATTCATTGCAGCGCCGCTTCGGTTGACTGGCAGAGTGAATTTCCTCGCACTGTACTAACTTCTCATCCATTTTTAATCAAAACGCTGGAGAGGGAGGAATTTTTTTTTAACAGGATATATGAGAGTTAGTGAATACAGAGCACAAACAAACATGAAAGATGGCTTCAGTCCACAACACAGCACTTTGCTGCGGGGGGGCCATTGGTGTACTGCATCAGCCTGAATGCAAATCAGTCACTTTCATGTCAACAGAATTAGAAATAGGTTCCCTTGCTGTGTTGTCACGGCAATAAGGATGTAATCAAATGAGAAAAGTGTCACTGGTCGGTCACCCTGTGTCACGCTAAGGGTGAGTTCACACTTGCCATGTTTGCTTCCATCATACAAACCCTGGACTGAGACCGCTTGGGACATGGTCACACGTGCTTAGTTACCACCGTTTACCTGAAACCTGAAAAGTTCTGAATGAATTTGGATGAATGGTAATGGTAATGGTAATGGTAATGGTTTTATTTCATTTGAACATGCATCAGATTACAATTGAGTGCATCCCATAATCAGTTCACAGTTCCACATGTCCAAAAGGAGTAGGAAGAAGCAAAGCTTATTAAATCCTACACCTCCATCTGGTACTTTTACAATCACTAACTGTTACATTTGTTCACTTCCTGCTTTCCATAATATAGTTTAAGTTTTTTTTTGTGTTTTTTTTAAATAATGCACCTTGTACCGAAGTACGAGGTGATATAACACTACAATGCCATAATGGGTACCATAGTGCGTGTCAATATTCAAATGTTTTTTTTTCTTTTAAACTCATATTGGTACATGTTGCTATATTTCTGAGGTATGACATTTGTTAATGGTAATGGTAATGGTAATGGTTTAATTTCATTTGAACATGCATCAGATTACAATTGAGTGCATCCCATAATCAGTTCACAGTTCCACATGTCCAAAAGGAGTAGGAAGAAGCAAAGCTTATTAAATCCTACCCCTCCATCTGGTACTTTTACAATCAGTAACTGTTACATTTGTTCACTTCCTGCTTTCCATAATACAGTTTTTTTTTTTTTTTTAATAATGTACCTCGTACCGAAGTACAAGGTGATATGAGCATCCAATGCCATAATGTGTACCATAGTGCGTGTCAATATAGTGATATATATAGCACATCATGACTGGTTCAAGACTCTTCATCCTTGTATTTAGCAAACATCAACTGCTTGTATTGTTTCTTGAATTGGCTCATCGTTGTGCATTGTTTGAGGTCCTTACTCAATCCATTCCATAGTTTGATTCCACATACTGAAATGCTATGGCTAGCATAACGTAGTCCTAGCATAGAAGTGTTTCAAATGTACTTCTTCCCTGAGATCATATTTCTCCTCTCTTGTAGAGAAGTATTGGATGACATTTTTAGCTAATTGGTTATTTTTAGTCTTATGCATTATTTTAGCTGTTTGAAGATGAACTATATCAGCAAGTTGAAGTATTTGGAATTTCACAAATAAGGAGTTAGTAAGTTCTCTGTTGGCGGCATTATGAATGGGACATGGAAGAATTGATTACATTTTGGAGGTGATCTGGATCTAGGAATGTTTTAATAGGTCTCTTTAACCATTTTCAGTATTTGCGCATATTTACAACACCACAAAAATGGATTGGAAGAAAAATACAAAACAAGTTTCCAACAGGTTCTACAAAATGACTGATCAGACTGATCCAAAAAATGTAGTACTATTATTTTGGTGTGGATCACAATATGGGGGGAACTGTGATGCTTGGCGGAGGTCTCTGCTCTCTGAGTACCTTTCTATTTGAAAATACAAGGTGCTACAAAGTTAGTGGAAGTGTACAGTGGCTTAGCTGTGCTTCTAAAATGACATTTTTCTCATGATTTATGAGTTTATTCTCATAAACATGCATTTTCTCTCATTAGAATACCACTTTTTTCTCTTAATATTTGGACTTTAGTTAAATTATGGCCATTTTTTCAATTTCTGCTTTCGTTTTGTTATTTTTTCATTTCCAACTATTTCAACTTTCTTCTTGTAAATGCTCTTCACGTAATTATGACATTGTTCCCATTCTCATTATAACCTCATTTTCCAAAAATAGGTTATAATCACATCTTTTTTTCTTTTTTGTGTTTACAAAGGAATATATCATTTCAACCATACATTATTTTGGTATGAACGACTTAAAGTTACAAAAGACTTAAATCTGGTATTATTTGTGGATGATAGCACTGCTTTTTGTTCTGGAGGGAGTACAGACAAAATCATTAGAAAGGTCAGAGAAGAAATGGTCCCACTAAAAAGATGGTTTGATGATAATAGATTGTCCTTGAACCTAAGTAAAACTAAAATCATGCTGTTTGGTAACAGCAGAAAGGACATGCACCAACAAATACAAATAGACGGTGTAGACATTGAAAGGGTGAACGAAAATAAATTCTGGGGATCACAATAGATGAAAATATGAGCTGGAAACCTCATATTACAAATATACAACATAAGGTGGCCAGAAATATTTCAGTATTGAACAAAGCAAAATTTGTTCTCAATCAGAAATCACTCCACACTCTTTATTGCTCTCTGGTTCTACCATATCTTACTTATTGTGTGGAAATATGGGCTAATAACTATAAAAGCAATCTTCACTTGCTAAATGTACTGCAAAAAAGGTCAGTAAGGATAATTCATAATGCCGCCTACAGAGAACATACTAACTCCTTATTTCTATGAAAAGTCTTGAACCAGTCATGATGTGTTATATATATCACTATATTGACACGCACTATGGTACCCAGTACCCATCGTACTTTGGTACGAGGTACATTATTTTAAAAAAAACAATCTTAACCTGTATTATGGAAAGCAGGAAGTGAACAAATGTAACAGTTAGTGATTGTAAAAGTACCAGATGGAGGGGTAGGATTTAATAAGCTTTGCTTCTTCCTACTCCTTTTGGACATGTGGAACTGTGAACTGATTATGGGATGCACTCAATTGGAATCTGATGCATGTTCAAATGAAATAAAACCATTACCATTACCAAATATTTCAAGTTGATCCTATAAAAGGCAGATTGTTTAACATATGTCAAAAAAACTTTAAAATGTTATTTAATGTGTCTAAAAATATTTCACTTTTATTAACTTGGAATTTACAGTGGAAACGACTTTGTTGTTTGTTTTGCCATTTAGTTTCCCTGAATGTAAGTTGAGATATGGTAATGGTTACTATGCAAAATAATCATACAGATTTTATTGTGAAATGTTCAGACATTGTTACAAGCATTTTACTCATCATAGGAAGCCATTATTACATGTACATGTTCTTTGGACATGGGCAGACCCTGGGACTGTAATAAGTCCATTGCTGCATCCTTTCAGCGGTCTTTCCACCATTTTTTTCCCTCCTTTGTGATCTTGTCATCTTTTTGAAGCTCCTTTTTTGCTCCTTTGACATATCATCAGAGAGATGTTATCTTGGCTCAGCAGCCCAAATTGTCACTGCTTTTTGGCGTTTTTTTTGGGGGGGGGGGGGGGGTGTTTGAAACCTACAAAAGGAATATATACAAGTACTGTACATGGTGACTAAAAACCTCCAAAAGTGTACAATGAAGGTGTTTGTGTGTGTGTGTTGTAATACTAATATAGTATGCATGTGTGTTGAACCTAAAAGCATCACATGGCTGAACGCTCCGCTGAATCCCAGCTGGGCTTTTAGAGCAACTTTGACTCCCATCTTTTTTTCAACACTGTTTTTCTTGCAACAATAAACACACGTAAACACACTCCACGCCTTCACGGGGTCACACTCAGGTTGCCTTTGCGTGTATGTGCGTGTGTTGTGTGTCAATGTCCTTCACACATCCGTAATTTATACATCAATCAATCCAAGTTTCATCATCCATCCGTTCACCCATCTATCCATCCATCCACATTCACCCAACCATTTATCCATCCACACATCCGTCAATCAAGCGTACTGTATGTCTGTTAATATGATTCTCATCCAACTTTCAAGCCATCCGTCCATTCATCTTTCAACTTGCCCAAATGACTGTCTACCCAGCCGTCAATCATCCATTCAACACATACCCAGAAATCTATCAATCGATACCTCCAGCCATCCATTTATCTGCAAATCATCAATCATCCCCATCTACCGCATCCATTCATCCATCATTCCAGCAATCCATCCATCCGTCGGTCTTTCCAGCAACCAATAATTCATCCATCATCTGTCCGCCCGTAATTGAAACTTTCATCTGTCCAACTATACATCTATCCATCCAGCAGTCTGCAACCCTTTCATACGTCCATCATCCATCTGTGATATACCCGTCTATCCGTTCAGCTGTAATTCATCCATCTTTGCACGATCCATCGTTCCATCCATCTTCCCATCATCCATAGTGTACCCATCTATCATTTATCCATCTTTCCAGCAATCCATCTCTCCAACTGTCGTTCCATCCACCCATAAACCATCAATCTGTCCATCCATCATCTATCCATTCAACTGTCCAACCGTCCATTCATCATCAAAACTTTCATCTGCCCCATTATACCAGAACATCTACCAATCATCCATCCATCCATCCATATGTCCCCCGTCATTTATCCAATCATCATCCATCCATCTATTATCCATAACTCATAGATTTTGCAGCAATCCGTCCATCCATCTTTCCAAATGTCAGTCTATCCAATCACCCATCTATCATTCAATATGTCCATCTCTCCATCCACCCATCTATCCATCCTTGCATCCACCAGCAGGAACATATAGGATATATAGGATATATAGGATATAGAACTGAGTAAGTAGCCACATATTTGGTTCTATCAAATATTTAATCAGCAAAGTGGTGACATATTTGTCTTTCTGCTGACTTTTATTTTCTGGTTCCGTTTCTTTATTGCACCTCAAGTGTGTGTGTGTGTGTGTGTGTGTGTGTGTGTTTGTGTGTATGCTCCCAAGTATCCCAGCTTTGGGAAGACTGTCAATAATTGATACCTGCAATATGTTTTTGATGACAAACGCTACGAGTTCTACGCTCTCATGCTTTTTCATATCCAGTCAAAAACTTTGGAAGCCAGAAAGCGGATGAATTGGAAAAAGTTTCAGGCCCACAGAACTTTTCTTTGGCTCTCTCTCTCTCGCCACCGCTTCAGGCCACAAATCAATGGGACTGGCAAAACAACCCCCCCCCCCCCCAAAAAAAAAAAAAAAAACGAAAGCCACTTCATGAATGAAACAGCAAGTGTGATTGAGACTCCATTAATGTTGCTGAAAGAAGGCACACGGCTCCCTTTAGATGATTGCTGTGTTTGTGATATGAATGCATTTATGTGTAGACTGAAAGGCGTGTAAACGCTGCCATCTTTGTGTGGACGAGCGCCATTGATGTCAGATGAAACAGCAGCATTGTGTCACACAGAGAGGCTCGCAATAAGGCAAACACTGGCAACCAATGAAATGGAATACCCAAGCAATGCTTGTGTCTATCACACACACACACACACACACACACACACACACACACACACACACGGTGTGAAAGGGGATTATCTACAACTATCTTTGTTGTGTGGACAACACAAAATGTCTTCACAGAAAATAATATACTATAAATGAGGTGTTTTATGTGCGAGGGTGTTGCAAAGGAGGGCGAGACGGGCTTATTGAGAGAAGTAATGATGGTCTCAATAATGAGACCACTACACTGCTCATGTTCAGGAATACAGTGGTGCCTTGGATAATGTCATTAATCCATCCGAAATGTCTGACTCAAACCAAAACGGACTCTAACTAAGGCAAGTTTTCTGAATATATATTATATAATTTTTTAAAACTTTATAATATTTTAAAACTAAACACATTTTATAGACAATAATTGTAGTTTTACATTCACAAATAAATGCAATAACCAGAGAGAGGAGGGTTGGAGTGGAGTTCCATTCATTTTCTACCGCTTATCCTCACGAGGGTCGCGGGGGTGCTGGAGCCTATCCCAGCTGACTTCAGACAAGAGGTGGGGTACACCCTGGACTGGTGGCCAGCCAATCACAGGGCACATATAGACAAACAACCATTCACACTCACATTCATACCTACGGACAAAACTACAATTATTGTCTATAAAATGTGTTTAGTTTTAAAATATTGGGGTGATTGGAATGAATTCATTCTATCAGAAAACTTGCTTTAGTTAGAGTCCGTTTTGGCTTGAGTCAGACATTTTGGAATGGATTAATGACATTATCCAAGGCACCACTGTATTCCTGAACATGAGCAGTGTAGTGGTCTCATTATTGAGACCATCATTACTTCTCTCAATAAGCCCGTCTCGCCCTCGTTTGCAACACCCTCGCACATAAAACACCTCATTTATAGTATATTATTTTCTGTGCCAATTAACCTAGCATGTTTTTGGAATGTGGGAGGAAATCGGAGTACCCGGAGAAAACCCACGCATGCACGGGGAGAACATGCAAACTCCACACAGAGATGGCCCAGGGTGGAATTGAACCCTGGTCTCCTAGCTGTGAGGTCTGCACGCTAACCACTCGAACACCGTGCAGCCTGTTATTTAGGTTAACTTTCCGAGAGGTCTTTTCATGACTTGTTTACATGCACAGGTTTACATGAATGGAGACCTTAACATTTGAGGGATGGGGGGGTTTGGAGGCACGTTTGTCTGCACCTGCAGCCTCGCCATTTCTATTGACGCTGTGTATGCCTTTTATTTTTGAAAAATGTTCGGACCAGCCTCTGTTTACACTCAATCCGTGAACAGACTCCCTCGTTGCAGGCATTTTCTTTGTTAGATCCGTACACAGCAGACTCACCTCTGATACAATGTCTCCCTCAAGCTGTTTTCCATTGATCCAACCAGCAACAGCTTCTGAACACCTTCCGTGGATTGTAGTTTCTTTTATTAATACCATTACTCCATTCGCTACATTAGCTCACTTGAGTATGTTGTTATTCCACAGAACGGTACTTCAAGTACATCCAGTACATCCTGGCGAGATCAGCAAACTTTGCAATGACTTCATTCTTGAGTTCAATAGTGGTCTTCACCCTCCTTGCAACCTTCTTTGGACCAGTCTTACTTTTGGCAACCATTTTATTTGTAGTCTTTTGGATGAACATGCTTGTTGTTTTTGTCACACAGGAGTCATCAACTCTGAGGGTGCTTCCTATGTACAACCAGTCATTCATTCATTCATTCATTTTCTACCGCTTTTCCTCACGAGGGTCGTGGGGGGTGCCGGAGCCTATCCCAGCTGTCTTTGGGCGAGAGGCGGGGTACACCCTGGACTGGTGGCCAGCCAATCACAGGGCACATATAGACAAACAACCATTCACACTCACATTCATACCTATGGACAATTTGGAGTGGCCAATTAACCTAGCATGTTTTTGGAATGGGGGAGGAAACCGGAGTACCCATGGAATGTAGGACCACTTGAACCCAAATGCTTGCCATGTATGCACCTTACAGTCTACCAAAGTAACATATTGTGATGTATTTGTCTTGGGCACATGATTCAAGATGGCTACGTAAACAAGCGAGCACAAATACAACAGTTTCTTCCAAGCGTGGTATTGCACACTAACCAGGATGGGCTTTGACTGCCGGTTGATTGGTAAAACAACATTTTAGCATAGATTTTAGATGTTAACCGAAGAACACGCTAACCGGGGCGGATGTTAACCAAGGTGCCACTGTATTATCTTTATCCCTGATAAGGATAAAGCATTTTGTGATGCATGTAATTTCACTTCACTTTTCACTTTCCTTGCCATCACAGAAAGTGTGTGTACACTTGGAAGTCATAATGAAGGGAAAAAAGTAAACAAAAGTGATGCTGTCATTCCTCGGTGTAGCACCTCATCATTTATGAAGGATGCTTGGGAAAACAAACCAACATGCGTACATTGACACACACCTGTAGATACAGTACCTGCAGACAACATCGAACACTATACACTGTGGTTAATCGGTCTGTTGATTGTATGGTTGATGATGGCGGCATGTGAAAGTGACGTGTAGATGTTAGCTGTCAATGACGGAATGGTATGAAGCGTGTGGCCAGGTGTGTAAGGACAACATGGAGAGAGTAAAAGGCTTGATGGCGGTGAGTCGCTATACTGTACGTGCGGCCGGGGATTTGTTTTCATTTGAACCCTGAGTGACTGTCGCTGCTTAGAAAGAGCTTGTCAGCGTCAGTGTGCGTGTGCATGTGTGTGTGTGGACAGGAGGAATAGAGTGCACGCTTACATCAGCAGTTCAAACCCCCCATTTCACCGCCTCAGCACCTCTGACTATTTCAGCCCCTTTTCTCTTTTACGGCCCATCTCTTTCTACGCCATCCGCCTCGCCTATTTGCCCTAGCTGTCCCTCTGTCTCACATGTGGACAACTAGACAGTCTCCTTTCACTCTTCCAACTGGATTCTTGACTGGCTGTCTGTCATTCTGACTGTCAGCCTGTCTGCAACGTGTAGCTGAATATTAGGAACACTGTATGAAACTACAGTAATAAACATGAATGTTACATGAATAGCTTTATAACACTGTCAATCAAGACTCATTTTATTATGAGAATATATTATGTAGCTCTTGCATTGGACCTCATTCGACTATGCAGGTAGTGTACCTAATGTTGTGACCCGTGATTGTATACATACGTACATTGTGGGGACACAATTAAAAAAAAAAAAAATCATCCATGGTAGTTCTGTAAAAGTGCCAGATATTATTATTATTCATTCATTCATTTTCTACCGCTATATAGACAATCAACCATTCACAATCACATTCATACCTATGGACAATTTAGAGTGGCTAATTAACCTAGCATGTTTTTGGAATGTGGGAGGAAACCGGAGTACCCGGAGAAAACCCACGCATGCACGGGGAGAACATGCAAACTCCACACAGAGATGGCAGAGGGTGGAATTGAACCCTGGTCTCCTAGCTGTGAGGTCTGCACGCTAACCACTCGACCGCCGTGCCGCCCTATTATTATTATCATTACATAAATATGAATGACTGTGAATGACGGTGGACAAGTGGTTAGCATGTAGGACGCACAGGAGATCAGGACGACCTGAGTTTGAATCTGTTGGCCATCTCTGTGTGGAGTTTGCATGTTCTCCCCGTGCATGCGTGGGTTTTCTCCGGGTACTCCGGTTTCCTCCCACATTCCAAAAACATGCTAGGTTAATTGGCCACTCCAAATTGTCCATAGGTATGAATGTGAGTGTGAATGGTTGTTTGTCTATATGTGCCCTGTGATTGGCTGGCCAACAGTCCAGGGTGTACCCCGCCTCTCGCCCCAAGACAGCTGGGATAGGCTCCAGCATACCCTAGTGAGGATAAGCGGTAGAAAATGGATGGATGGGTTTTCCATTGACTTCTTTGAATTCCAGCCTCTTCAGTTAGATTTGGGACTTTTTTGGTTATTTATTTTTTGCTTGCTTTTGGGACTGTTTTTAAATTGTATTATTACATTGTTTTTCTCTTTCTTCTTGAAATTGTCATTCCAGCAACTTAAATGTCAACTTTGGGAATAAAGCAACATTTTTAAATATTTTTCATATTTTTTTATATTTTTAATATTTTTTTGTATTTTTAATATTTTTAATATTAGAATATACATTCATTATAAAATGATGAAAACAACAAACTAATTGTTAATAAATATTCAGTGAATCAAAGTGACAGGGTCTTTAAATATCTCACTCCAACTACCACCGATGAACATCCCGCCCTCTTTGTCAGTGAAAAATAAGTGTTTATGTTATCAGCTATTTCATTATGCTTAGATTTTGCAGAGCAGTGTTCCTATTGCCTGAATCCCGGCAATAACAGCAACAATGCTAACGGACTGACGGCCATGTTTGGTGTTGCTAGAATATACAAAGTGAGCATGTGACCAAAAATCATTTGAACTAGCGCGCCCTCTTTTGTGTTAATCAGTTAACTAATTGCACTAAAAGTGCACTGGATGAGGGCCATTAATTACGCTGGTCTTCCAAAGTGGAGGAACACGGAGACGCCATACATCTTTATCTGGTGGGCTAATGACACTGCATAGCAATGAATGTCCGCTTACAGAACGTGTGACTGCGTGCGTTTGTGCCTCATGTGTCTTTATTTTGCGTTTCATAATTAACAATGCAGCTTCCTGGGTGTTCTCAACCTGCGTGACAAATGAGGTCTGTGTTGGCCGTGACCTCTGTGAGGTGCTCTGTCTGTTTTAATGCTCCGGGGAGCCACGCTGAGAAATGGGTCGGGAGCCACAGCGGATGACCTGTGTTGGTTATTCAGGCCAGGATTCATGTTATTGTTAAAAAAAAAAACATGGCCAGAGGAGAGTAGAAATAAGAAGGCTTCCCTCTTATTATTAAGCTTGATGCTATCGTTATACTGGGGACAATGCAATATCAGTAAATATGTCTGTGGCATGGAGCGCTCTCATCTCCTCTGGGCTTTAATTTATAGCAACTATATGTAATAATTCGACCTGAAAATGGCAGCTAGAAAAATCATTTTGATAGCACACAGCAGCGTGTGATGAGAAGAATATCATCTTCATACGTCATTGTAACATGAGATTCCAATATCGTAGACTCAAATCCAGATTCAAAACCTACTTAGTCAGGACCTTTTCCTATCTGTAATTTACTATGCCATTTAATCTTTTTTTTATGGTGTTGTTTTTATCTGTGTCTATGTACAGTGTCCTTGGGTTCCTTGAAAGGCGCTTACAAATACATAAAATACATGATTACTGTTATTATTATCAACAGTGATTCTCATGTGTATCTCATGTGTACTAAATCTAGCTGGAAATGTCCTTGTCCTTTCTCTGCTCTAAAGTCTAGGTCACTCCTATGGCCTGGTCTATGCAAAAAAAAAAAAAAAAAAAAGGCACGGTGGCATGCACTTGACATGCTGATTATTGAACGGTTGATTGGCTGCAACCCGGCCACAAAGGTACTTTGTTATGTTAATCAAAGTCAACGGCCACTTACACTTTTTTCAGATTGCAAGGCAAACTTACGCAGTTTGTGTCGTCCATATGGCCAACGTGTGTCTTTCGTATGTTTTGCTGGTGTCAGCTTTGGGGAAAAAAAAGCTATGCGGACTCCTGTGGTGCACCACATGTGTAATTAGTGCGGCCAACGCATGTTCAGATACACTAAATAATGGCACATCCAGTTGTGAGCTAGGCTTAAGTAAGTAAATGGCCATTGTAGTTAATTCATCAATTGATTGTTAAGAATTTAGCCATATAGAGTGTCGTGAAGTAATTGCTTGATCACAGTTGATCATTTCCCTTTAGCGGGGATGACGTGTGTGTTTTGGGGAAGGAGTGACAAAAGCAAGGAGGGAGGAAGTCACTCGCACTGTCACACAAGGTGTAAGCCACGCCTGACCTTGAGCGGTTGCGTGCATCGTCGCTGAGTTGTACATGCTGACAGCGTGCTTGCAATGTACGATTTCCGTGCGATTGCCACGTCATTGTACTTCCACGTGCTGCTCCCGTAATGTGTCCTTACTAGACATCCCGTTTTTTGGGGAGGGAGGACATGTACAGTACCTATCCACAGACAGTGCCACTTTCTCCCTCCTCACATCACTGAACCCCACCCTTCAGCTTCCTCGCACAGCCACATCCAAATTGGGCTAGGATAGACTCCAGCATATCCCCCCCAACACTAGTGAGGATAAGCGGCATGGAAAATAGATGAATGGATAAATGATTGCTGCTTTGTGGTGACTATGGCCTATGAGTGGTGACACGCCGATGATATTCAACTATACATTTCCACCACCTCCATCAACTCCAACATCTACTCCACCCTCACCAACTGCTTAACTGATATCAAAACTTGGACGGAACAACATTTTCTTAAACTTAATACAGTAAACCTCGGATATATCGGATTCAATTGTTCCCACTGGTTTTGTCCGATATATGCGTATACCGGAAAATGTCCGTTTTACACATATATCAGATTTATATCCGGTATATGCGTAAATCGGATTTTATCCGTTATAAAAAGGCACTTCCTTGACTATGTTTCCAATGTACCTGGACGCGCAGGCAACGCTGCAAACGCTGCAAATGACGTCGTATAGCGGCCTGTCACGATTCGGCGAATCGGAGCGCCACGATGCGGCCATCCGATATATGCGAGGGAAATTTAATGGAAATGCATTGGAACGGGACTGGAGATTTTGTCCAAAATAGGCGAAATCCGTTTTTTATAACGGATTTATCCGTTATAAAAAATCCGATATATGCAATGAATTTTAATTGGAAATGCATTACAGAAAAATTGGTTCTTTTTTATCTGTCCGATATATCCGAGGTTTACTGTAGTGACAAAACAGATATTATCATCATCGGTCCCAAAAACATCACAACATCCACCCTTAACTTCTATCTTCAATTTGACAGCGCCACCCTCATTCCATCCCCGCTCATCTGCAACCTTGGCATCCTCCTGGACCCTACCCTTTCTTTTGAACCCCACATCAAACAGTTAACCTGGACTGCATTTTTCCATCTTAAGAACATAGCCCGACTCCGTCCATCACTTTCATTCTCTGCCGCTGAATCCCTGATCCACGCATTCATCCCAACCAGAATGGACTACTGCAACAGTAACTTTACGGTACAACATCCAATACCCTCAACAAACTACAATATATTCAGAACTCAACTGCCCGCCCCCTCACCTCCACCCGCTCCCGTCTACACATTACCCCGGTCCCAACACATTCACTTCAAAATTCCTCCACAATCTGACCCCCCCATATCTCACAGACCTCCTCCATCCACACAATCCCCCGCGTCACCTTCACTCCTCAGACTCCAACCTCCTGGCACTCCCCTGTAAGACCAAGCTCCGAACCTGGGGAGACAGAGCCTTCTCCATCACTGCCCCCACCCTCTGGAACTCTTTGCCCCATTCACTCCGTGCTTGCCCTGACCTTCCCAGTTTTAAAAACCCAAAACCCACCTCTTTAAATCTGTTTTTAACGTCTAACTTTTTATACCTGACTGCTGTGCCCCGCCCCGCTTTTACTCATGTTTTAGCTGTGTATTAACCAATCAATGTTGTATTTTAATGTATCTTTTACTCTGTTTTCTTGCTTTTATTCATCTCCATTGTCCTGTAAAGTGTCTTTGAGTATTTTGAAAAGCGCTATATAAATAAAATGTATTATTATTATTATTAGCAAAAAAATATTCAAATACAAGCCATATGTAGTATTCAGGTCACTCTGTGTCAGTAATGTTACATTGATGAGACATTACCTTACATTAGATGACATTATTTTGCAATATGGAGTCAGCCATGGATGCAAAGTCCGACATGACGTAGTGGTAAAAAGTTATCCTCCCAGTCTGTGTGGAAGTGGTAGGCTTTTGGCATCTTTGTCCTTCTTCCCATAGAAGGATCCCATAGCCTGTGCGCGTAAGAGTTGCACAATGCGTTGTAAACAAAGAATCATAGTGTCAAGGTGACTATAGGGGTCTTACTTCATGTCTAGAGGGCTCTAATCATGGTTAAACCGTACGTTAAACAGTACGTAAGAAACCCATACACAGGTTTTCAAAAATATGCTGTTTATTAATATTGAATGCTGTGATTGGCTGGCGACCAGTCCAGGGTGTAGCCCGCCTCTCGCCCGAAGACAGCTGGGATAGGCTCCAGCACCCACGCGACCCTCGTGAGGAAAAAGCGGTAGAAAATGAATGAATGAATGAATGAATATTGAATGCTACTTCACAAAAACCATGATTAACGAGGGCAGACTAGAGACTAATGTGGTAATATGGTAATAATGGGTAATAATTGCAACCTTTATGTTGTCTGTGTAAGTAAGAATCACACATCACATGTAGATTTTTAAAGGGCTTTACACAAGCAAACTCAACCAAATTGGACTTTTTGTATTTTTCATATCCACCGGCGGTGATGAAATGTCCCTGATTCCCCTCTGTTGCTTCCTAATGTCCTCCTAATGGATGCCCGTGCTCGGAAATGCACCATCTCACTTAAAGTAAAAGAGCTCTCCACGTTCTACTTAACGATGCTTGACTCTAATGAAAAGCCCCAAAATGGAATCAAACAGGAAGGCTGACAACGGCGAGCATCTCGCCACTGAAACACACGTCCGGTCTTCAAAAATGACTGTAGGATGTAAAAGCTGGCCATTATCAGGACTCCATTCTCGTCCATTCTCACATTACGATGAAATAACAGCGAGTAGGAAGTCGTGCAATCACCAGGAATGCTCTCCAAGAGGACATGATAAATCATACGGCTGCCTATATCATTTTCAATGGGATTTCTAAATCATGTATTTTATCTGCTCGAAAACTTTTGCATCAGGAACGATGGAGGGGGAGATGAAACACCGCCACATGTAATTACCAGAACATTCTATCAGTGCCTGACTAAAAATAGACGTGATGAAAGTAAGTGCTATGGATAATTGTTTTGACAGGACCCGAAAATGGGGGCGGAGGAAGGAGCATGGTGGAGGCACGGACATTGTTGAGCTGCCACCCGCCGCTGGCTCGCCGCGGTCACTACATCATGCACGTCAGCGTCAATTACACTAAAGCGCCGTCAGACTCGCCGGCTTTGATTGCGCCGCGGCCTTATTTAGCTTACAATGATGATGATGATGAAGAAGAAGTAGCGAGAGAGGAAAAAAAGTCATCATCAGCAACAGGGATAAGGCGTAATATAATTGTCTCTGCAAGGTCAGAGTTTTTTCATTTTAAGACATTTGCTCATTTTCTTTCCTCTGAACAAACTTAAGATGATTCGCCCTGAGGGTTGGGGGGTCGGGGTGGCACTCCTTCATGGCAGCTAAGTCCAAAAAAATGAAGGAACATAATGTAGCATGAAGGCTATATATATACTTTGCCATGTAGCCTCGGAATCACCCAGTAACTCATAATACCATACCAATACCATAATACTCACAATATCATATCAGTATTTACAATGCATCAACATTAACTGAGATGATGGCCAATGACTGTATGACCAGTCAGTGAAATGGTAGGCAATGACATGGGCAGAGACTAACATGCCAAGCACTGACTGCATGAGCATTGGCTCAGCGTGTGACTGATATTGAGTCCAATGCCGGCCAATGACTGCATGAGCATCAGTGAGATTCAGGCCAATCACTGCTCGACATGACTCATGACAGCGACTGACATGTCGGCCAATAACTGCCTGAACTGAATAATACGGCAGCCAACACCAGCATGAACTCCAATGGAGATCCTGGCCAATGACTGCATGACCAGAGACTGTGATACTGATGAATGACTACATAAACTGTGAGGAAAAATCCAAGTCACTGACTGCATAACCAGTGACTGTGTTGCCAGCCAATGATTGCATGAATAGTGGTAGAAAGGGGCCAATGACTGGTAATAAGAAATGTGGAGTGACGTGCACAAGAATGACTGCATGACCAGAGAGATTACAGCCAATGACTGCATGACCAATGACTGAATGTACAATGACTGAGATGCTGGCCAAAGACTGCATCAACTGTGAGAGAATGACTGCATGAATTGTGAGTGAGATACTGACCAACGACTGCATGACCAGTGTGTGAGATGCTGGCCAATGACTACATGAATTTTGAGTGAGAACCTGCCAATGACTGCACAACCATAGATTGTGATGTCACCCAATGACTGCATGAACTCTGAGAGAGACACTGACCAACGACTGCATGACCAGTGTGTGAGATGCTGGCCAATGACAACATGAAGACCGACTGGGATCCCGGCCAATGACTGCATGACCAGCGAGTGAGATGCTGGCCAATGACAACATGAAGACCGACTGGGATCCCGGCCAATGACTGCATGACCAGCAAGTGAAATCCTGGCCAATGACAACATGAAGACCGACTGGTATCCCGGCCAATGACTGCATGACCAGGGAGTGAGATGCTGGCCAATGACAACATGAAGACCGACTGGGATCCCGGCCAATGACTGCATGACCAGGGAGTGAGATGCTGGCCAATGACAACATGAAGACCGACTGGGATCCCTGCCAATGACTGCATGACCAGCGAGTGAGATGCTGGCCAATGACAACATGAAGACCGACTGGGATCCCGGCCAATGACTGCATGAACAGTGGTAGAAAGGATAGAATGACTGGGACTAAGAATGACTTGGAGTAAGACGTGGAATGAAATGATGAAATGACTAGTGTGTGAGATGCTGGCCAATGACCACATGAAAACTGCCTGACCAGTGACTGTGGTGGTGGCCAATGACCACATGAAAACTGCCTGACCAGTGACTGTGGTGGTGGCCAATGACCACATGAAAACTGCCTGACCAGTGACTGTGGTGGTGGCCAATGACCACATGAAAACTGCATGACCAGTGACTGTGGTGGTGGCCAATGCTTGCATGAACAGTGGCAGGAATTACTCTATGAATTATCAGTTACTGAGTGGAGAATGACCGGGAATAAGAAATAAGAGTGAAATGACCGTTCAGTGAGATGCCAGCCAATGACTGTGTCACAAGACCATGTAAGAAGGAGGGGCCAAATCAAAAACCACCAACGAAAAATGAAAACAGATTCCTCCATCTTTTCTGTTCAATTTCAAACGGTCATTTTTCTTCACTTTGTGCCATCACTCACACGCTAGGCAGACAACCCCTCCAAGCCTGTCCGCAGAGGGGGTCCGCTTAGCGTGACATTTAAAGCTTGTCAGTGAGCTGCATGCTTTGACTTCCATAGTGTGAAGGTGCAAATGAGTCAGCTGACAGATGGTTGATGCAGCAATCTGCATTCATGTCAGCCACAGCTTAAAGGCTCCCCAAGCTTGCTCACAGCAAACACTGGATCTACGTGTGTGTGTGTTAACATGCATTGTGCATCCATTTAACATCAATGAGACTGTGTTTGGGCATTTGTAACTCAGCCTTGAAGGATTCATGCACACGTGCAAGAGTGTGTTATGTGTGTTTGCCAGGCACACATTCAGCACGCTGCCACCGGAATGAGAATAAGTGTGACTTTGCCATGGCAACAGAGGAATGCCAGGCTGAAAGCAGCAGCAGCAGAATTACAGCCTAGCCCTCATCACACAGCAGGGGAGCGGCGACGAGGAGACGCTTAGAGGCCAGCCTTTTCTCAGAGAACGGTTGACTTAGACAACTTTCCACGTCGTTGGCCTTCATTTTAGTCACTCTTCATGCAGTCATTGGCTGGTTTTTTGTCAATATTCATGTAATCATTGGCACTCATCTTAGTCACTGTTCATGCAGTCAATGGCTTGCACTTAAATCATTATTCATGCTGTCATTAGCCTTCGTTTTAGTCACTGTTCATGCAGCCATTGACTGGCTTTTAAGTCAATATTCATGTAATCATTGGCACTCATCTTAGTCACTGTTCATGCAGTCATTGGCTTGCACTTAAATCACTATTCATGCAGTCATTGGCCTTGATTTTAGTCACTGTTCATGCAGTCATTGGCTGGCATTGGCCCTTAGCTTAGTCACTGTTCATGCAGTCATGGGCTGGCACTTAAATCACTATTCATGCAGTCATTGGCCTTCATCTTAGTCATTGTTTATACAGTCATCGGCTGGCCCTTTAAGTCAATATTCGTGTGATCATTGGCCCTCATTTTAATCAGTGTTCATGCAGTCATTGGCTTGCACTTAAATCACTATTCATGCAGTCATTGGCCCTCATTTTAATCAGTGTTCATGTAGTCATGGGCTTTCATTTTAGTCACTCTTCATGCAGTCATTGGCCTTCATCTTAGTCACTGTTCATGCAGTCACTGGCTGGCATTTTAGTCACTAGTCATGCAGTCATTGGCCCTCATCTAATCACTGTTCATGCAGTCATGGGTTGGCATTTTAGTCAATAGTCATGCAGTCATTGGCCCTCATCTAATCACTGTTCATGCAGTCATCGGCTGGCATTGGCCCTCATCTTGGTCACTGTTCATGCAGTCATGGGCTGGCACTTAAATCACGATTCATGCGGTCATTGGCCTTCATCTTAATCACTGTTCATGCAGTCACTGGCTGGCATTTTAGTCACTAGTCATAGCCCTCATCTTAATCACTGTTCCAGCTTTCATTGGACCTCAACTTAATTAATCATTCAGTATGTTTACATGCACTGTGGCAATTTCAAGGATTTTGCACAACAGGAGACAATATTTCATCAACCGAATGATTCCGTGCAGGAGATTAAGAAGAAAGAGGGCAACAATATTAGCCTTGGCAGTTCGTAGACACCTTGCTGCCACGTCTGTTCCAAGGAGTGTGTGGGTGGATGTCTGAGGCAGGAGTGGTGAGACATGACGAGAGCTGCTTCACTAACACCTTTTAAAATTCATTTTCAGATGGGTAGGAAAACTTTTGCCTACTTGGGTGAGTGCGTATATCCAAGTCTTGTGTGTTAAACCTTTTAAAGTACTTTTAAAGTCTCAGTAAACATGGCAATACAGGCCTTTCGATGACCTACAGGTCAGATATATTCCGCAGTCGCATCGCATACATATCAGATTTTATCTACATACGAATGAGGCCTGACTCGCATTTGAAAAAGATTTGAACTGTGCTGTTCACACTGACATGAAAAAATCAGATACAGGTCACATGAGCCAAAAAATTGTAATTGACCTGCAGTGTGAACATACCCTTAGATCGTGTTTGGATTTTAAAATTAGATAAACATACCTAAATTGTGCATGTAAAAATTTATTCTCTCCCTTTCATGTCTGTGCTACTGGAGAGGAGCCAGTGTTCTGCATTTGCGTCAGTCTCCATGCGGGAAGTAAGCCAAAATTAATTGTGGCCAAGTGGATCATGATCATGTACAAATTGCTAAATATTCTCTTCATGTTCTCTGGCTGATGCTTGTCGCTAAGCTAAAATGTGTCCAAGGTCGCTCATGAATGTGGACAAAAAAAGACAACTGTGTCTACCGTTAGTGGCTATTAGAGGCATAATACAGTACAGTACATACAAACCTGATCAAAATCTTAAGACCGGTTGAAAAACATGTCAAATTTTTTTACCTTTTGTACATTAGAATGTGAGGTTTTAAGCAGAGCTACAATATGCAAGGGCAAGGAGGAATGTGACAAAAGGCACAATTAAAACAACAATTAAACTGAAATAGGCTGTTTATCAGCTGATCAAAAGTTTAAGGACCATCGCTCAAAAAAAAACCAAAAAACTCTCCAAATCAGATCAAAACCATTTCTCAGTAGGACTCAGTAATGAGTAGCTCCACCGTTCTTGTTCATCACTTCAAGAATTGGTTTGGGGTTTGAGTGTTTCCAGGAGGCTATTGGGAACATTGTTCCAAGTGGTGAAGATGGCTTCACCAGGTGAAGAGGGCATCAACTGTCTGGAACTGATGGCCATTTTTATAAACTTCCCTTGCCATCTATCCCCAAATGTTCTCTATGGGATTTAGATCAGGGGAACCTGTGGGATGGTCCAAAAGAGTGATCTTATTCTCCCTGAAGAAGTCCTTGGTCAAGCCAGCTTTGTGTTGTTGAAAAACCCAGCTGTTATGTACTACACAGACCAGGGAATCAGACCATCCCTCACTCATGAGGGATGCTCGCTCACCATTTGATGACCCTGCACCACCTGAAGCTCCAGTGTTCCACTGAATGAAAAAGCACCCCAGATCATGATGGACACCCAAAACATCTCAGGTGCGATCTCCTTGTCATGCCTAGCCATCACAGTGCGGCAACCTGCATTTCCACACAAATTGATAGCCATCCAGGTCGAGATGCTCATCATAATTTGTTGTAGTTAGCACGTGTCGCTCATAGAATTCCTTCTAATATTAGCATTGAAGACACGGTTGAAGGGTCTTACAAGAGAAGCAGGAGACTAGCAACTTGACAAACGCTTTGTATATTTGACTTAACAGGCCAACCCTTGTTGAAAAAAGCGCCATGTAGCGTTTTGGGATGCATCCAACAATAAGTGGTGCGTATAAGCAGTGACATGACGCGGAAGTATGAAAACTGAAGAAACTAAATTATTTCACTAGTCTGACTCATTTAGTGCATGAAAACGTACTGACAGTACATGCAAACAGTCATTGGCTGAAACGTTTCTACCTTTTTCCGTTCTTAAGTAGTCAGCAGTAGAACATATATAAGTTTCAGCAGCAAAATGTTTTATTTTAACAAAAAGGGAGAAAAGCTTTTCAAGCATAACTTTCACTTTGTCACAAATTTTGACACATGCACTGTATAGATTTTTCCTAAACACCTATGCCACAACATAACACAAAAGTGGTTATTTTACATGAAAATACATACATTTGGAACTGTGTGCACACATTTGCATGCATGTACATGTGTTAAAATTCCCCTTTTATGGATAACCTTGTGCACGCCTCCTTGCTTTACAACTTCCTGCTTGCTGTGGAGCACTCGATTATGTGGCAAAGATGCATGGCGAGCTCTTATCAAATGCACTTCTGCCACCTTGTGGCCGTTTGTAAAGCTTAAAACTGCATTAAACATGATCTCTTTTATTGTGTAGTTTCATCAGCACCTCTTTTTGCCTCTCACGCAGAAAAATGAAAGTGAATGAGTTAGAACTCATCACTTGTCCCTTGTGGTGTTGTATTCAGGATTTCATTGTTTGTGGAGTTATGGCATTGATAATAGTGCTGTGTTAATCCAGGCTAAATTGGGATTCGAACAGGTGTACAGAGTTCGTCTTACCTGGGGATACTACCCAAGGGAGTCACCTGCAGGAATGTTTGGGGAGGAGCCGCCATGAGTCTCTGGGTTTTATAGGTTTGGTGATGTCATTAGTGACATCATCAGACCATACCATGTACTGGGGATGGGGGGAGGGGGTTGTAAGGTTGGATGGGTATTTAATCTTGGGTTCGGGTAGGGAAATATGTGTATGGGTTCATGTTTTATGGAGAGTTGTAGTAGCAGTGGGGTCACATCAGATGATGGTGTTGAAATCCAGTTTTAAGAGTTTCATGATTAGATGTGTTTTGTAGACTAACCTGGACGAAAGTGGGACATTCTGGGCAGATTGGGAACCCTATAGGAGGCGCAGCTGGGGATGTGAGGGGGGGTGGCTGCAGTACTAGATTTCAGTGATGTTAGCGAATACCTTTTTTTCTTCTTCTTGTTTTGGGAAGTCAATTCATTCTTTTTTTTCCAATTACATTTTTTTATTTTTAGTGTTTTTCATAAGTTTCTCTGCCAAGCTAAATAAATGTGCCTAGACTGGGCGAACTGCAAGTCTGCATCCTGAATTGTTTTGGCCTTTGGACACCACATTATGACAAAATGTGCAAGCTCTTTGGGATTGGGCTTTGAGTTGAAAACAATTATAAATACGTCTTTGGAAGCAAATGAGTTAATTAGTGTACATGCAGTAATTGGTCATCTTACTCACTGTTCATGTAGACATTGCTCCTCATTTCAAACAACTCTTCATGCAATCAATGGTAGATATCTCACTCACTTTTCATGCAGTCAATTGCCAGGATCTCACTAAACGTTCAAGAAGTCATTTCCATCACTGTTGATAAAGTCATTGGTCTAAGGTCACATACCTGTATGTAGACATGCATAAAGAATTACACTTGTACCACTAAAAGCCCAGTGGAATTTGTATACGTACAAACTAGGAGTGCTCCGATCGATCGGCCATAGAACGGTATTGGCCGATATCAGTGAAAATGGTCGGTATCAGCAGGGCGTGGTGAGTTTGAGGCCAGCGATGTGATCATCTGTCAGGCAGCGGCTGTAAAGCCCCAGTTCCAACCTTCTGTACTTGTGATTTTCATTGTGTGCGGGGCTGCGTCAGACTTTGGATGATTTGTGACGTGCGGCGAATGGGACATGTGATTAAACAGGCGTTATGCACATTTCACACTGATATTGTATCGCCTTCCCGGGCACAGAAGAGGGAATCAGCTGCATCTGCACTACGGAAGGCAGCGTATACCTGCTTTTCATTCAGGTTTTACAAAAGGGGAGCTGTGGATCCCAGCATTTTGTTCATGTTCTGGTAAAACAAGCTAATTGGCTTTGTTTGGCTTGAAATAAGCTATGAAAATACAAAAATGAGTAGCTCTTTGCCATTTTCATTTTGTAAAAGTAGCTCTTGGTGAGCCCTAATATAGCCAGTAGTACATTTCAGTAGCATGATCGGAACATCCCCAGTACAAACAGTACCATGGTGAAATGGGAATCTGCAATAAGCAAGTACCTTTGAACGCATCAGCAAGAACAAGACTAGCAAACAACAATGGAGGAGGAAAAGGCACCGTCTCCTTGCCATTGGCTCTGAGCAAATCTTATCCAAAGGGAGACTGAGGGCAGCAAACAAATGACGTCTTGCAGCAAAACGGAGCAACATGTTAGCACCTCTTGAAAGGGTGAGTAGTTGATTATCTCGTGAGATTTATAAGGATTAAAGACTTTCTTTGTTTCTATGTAAAAGTAACCCACTTCTAAAAGAAGATCCTACTTCTACAGTAAACCTCGGATATATCGGACTCGGATATATCGGAAATTCGCTCACAACGGACAGATAAAAAAGAACCGATTTTTCTGTAATGCATTTCCAATAAAAATTCATTGCATATATCGGATTTTTTATAACGGATTTCGCCTATTTCGGACAAAACCTCCAGTCCCGTTCCAATGCATTTCCATTGAATTTCCCTGGCATATATCGGATGGCCGCATCGTTATGCTAATCTTGTTGATGTCACTGGCTATTGTCTTTCTCCTGGCTCCAGATTTAGGACAAATATAAAAGTGAGTGACGTCAATAATACTAGCACAGCAGTGAATGACATCTTAACCTCACTATTGGAAATAACGTAGGCCTGACGGGCGTAACAGGGCCTAGCTTAATTAACAATTTGTTATGCTCAGAGTCCAATAAAGTTCAATTCTCATTACCTTACGTCTCTTTTCATTGCCCAGTCCAGGTACATTGGAAACATAGTCAAGGAAGTGCCTTTTTATAACGGATAAAATCCGATTTACGCATATACCGGATATAAATCCGATATATGCGTAAAACGGACATTTTCCGGTATACGCATATAACGGATTTCGCTTATATCGGACAAAACCAATGGGAACAATTGAATCCGATATATCCCAGGTTTACTGTATAACCAAAAAAGTAGAACTAACCTTATGCTTGACTTGTCGATGTGGTTAGTTTGTCTTTTCCAGAAGTAACTTGAACTTGAACAGTGAATTATTTAAATTAAAACTAATTAGAAATATGTAAAAATATTAAAAATGTATATGATGAGAGAAAAATTAAGACATTTGCCCTTCAATTTTTTTCTTTTTTGTTAGTTAGTAAAGCATTTCGGCGGCATGGCGGTCGTGTGGTTAGCACGCAGACCTCACAGCTAGGAGACCAGGGTTCAATTCCACCCTCGGCCATCTCTGTGTGGAGTTTGCATGTTCTCCCCGTGCATGCGTGGGTTTTCTCCGGGTACTCCGGTTTCCTCCCACATTCCAAAAACATGCTAGGTTAATTGGCCACTCCAAATTGTCCATAGGTATGAATGTGAGTGTGAATGGTTGTTTGTCTCTATGTGCCCTGTGATTGGCTGGCCACCAGTCCAGGGTGTACCCTGCCTCTCGCCCAAAGACAGCTGGGATAGGCTCCAGCACCCGGTAGAAAATGAATGAATGAATGAGTAAAGCATTTCCTGCATGATCTTCTTGAGTTGTGCCATTTGTGGCTGTATAGTGTACATATATATAGTCTTGCCATTGTTGCCCATCCTAGAAAATAGATCCAGTACATGTGAAAATGACTTTTATGGAAGTGCACAAAGAGTGAAGGAAATGTAATCCCTATTATAGTCTATAACAGGAAGAGATAGATGTTATCAGTTTAGCAATCTGACTCTGGACACACACACACACACACACAGTCTATTGGGTTTAAAGGGGCCTGTCCTTGCATTTTTCTTTGTGGACCAGCTAAAATGTCCCGACAAAGCAAAATGTCAAGACAAGACTACACACACACACACACACACACACACACAGATGGAGGAAGTGGAGCTGAATGGTGAATGTGATGAGAATCGGGGCAACGCGATAAAAGAAATCGGTTGCTCTAAGGAGAGCGGGACGAGGACGGATGGAGGGGCGGAAGGAAGGGGGATAGAGTGGAGGACAGAAAGGGGTGAGGAGGCCATGGAGCAGCCAGATGGAGACGTAGCTGGAGGGACGGGAGGAGAAAAGACAGGACGGTGGCGCCGATGTGAATGGAGTTCAAGGTCAGACTGTCTTAACGAGCAAATGAGGACGGAGAATTAAGCACAATCTTCAAACCTAATCCCATCAAGAATCCATTTTTAATTAAATGTCTTTCATACTTTCTCAGGCATTTTTCCCTCCCGTTGACTGTCTTTTCCCACACAACAAAACTCAATGGCTTGTTTGACTTTCGCTGCCCTGGGGGTAAACACTCGCCACTTGTAACCCATCCAAACCTCCAAACAAGGCCACCAATCATCAAAGACAGAATGGTCCTTTTGATGGGGCGGGACCCCCCTTCAAAGCAAAACTGTATCTATAAATCTATTTTAACGAGGCAGAATATTTTTACGTCTGATGGACTACAATGAACTCCAATGATAAAAGACCAGAGCAGCGTTGGCGATGCTCAAGCTCATTAGCTGACGAAGCAGATGAAGAGGAAAAGTCATTCAAAAGTCTCCATGAGCTAAACATTTTGGGCTAAATCTGCCAACAGAACCATCAGAATTCAGGTTTTCATTCATTTTTTTTTATTCCGTCTGTACGTGTTGTGACATTTCCACAGAGGATGATCATGATAACTTACAACATAACAATACGTCTCTGCAGGAGATGAAAGAGAAGGGGAAAAAATGGACACGGCGCACGTAATTACTCAAAATGAACACAAAAGATGATAAAAATGCAGGTATATTTGGACACTTTTTATCTCTTTTTTTCCCCAAACGGCTGGTTGCTCAACACTTACTGTGGGAGAAGAGCAGTTGGAACAATCGACAAACAGACACAAACAGGTACGTGACAAAAATAGACTTTCATTGAAAAGAATGCTGTAGTTTTCATGTTCATACATATTTTCACATCAACTACTTGCAATAACAAACTTCAACTCAATACTTAATCGTGTTATTTTAAAAATATTTCAATGAAATCATTACTGCAATATTCATTCATTCATTCATTTTCTACCGCTTATCCTTACGAGGGTCGCGGGGGTGCTGGAGCCTATCCCAGCTGTCTTCGGGCGAGAGGCGGGGCACACCCTGGACTGGTGGCCAGCCAATCACAGGGCATACCTTTGGACAATTTGGAGTTTACTTTGTAGTTTTACTTTGTATTTATATCACTATAACTTTTTATTACGCATACTTTGATTGATTTATATTAATAATAAAGAGGTTTTGCGCATTTGGAAGTGAGCCCTGAAAGACGTTTGGGATGGTTCTGAATGCTGGGTTTTGGAGAGTTTTTTCTAACACGGTCACAGTGAGCTGGACTTCCTTATATGGGCATTAGCCGTACAAGCTGAGTGGGACCAATCACAGCGGAATGTGTGTGCCAAGGGTGGAATGAATAGACTTTTTTGAAAATCCAAGGAAATACAGCTGGAATAGATTCTGGACGATCTAGAAAGCTTTGTGTGCGGGCTATTGTGTGTAGCTGCTCTATAGGAGTCCACAACTCAATACAAAGGTCCAAAAATTTGCATATTTCAGCAATACTTAATTGATTATTAGTAAGTACAATATCTTGCAAAATAAAAATGTGATTAGATTTCTAGTTCAAAAACAAACCGTGTCACGATAATAATAAATGAATCACACCATGAATGAAAATGAACACAACATTTTTCCGGCCTGGATCTGCGGATCTGCACAATGAGTGAGGTGAGCCCCTCAACACCGACCCAGTATGTTGATTTTTTTCCAAACTGGTGGCTACTAAAAGGCGATGCGTCAAACCAATACAGTTTTCCCATAGTGAAAAAACGACACATCGATATTCAGAATATCAACACTGCTCACAAAAAGGGTAAATTGCAATATCACAAAAAACTGCAAAAGCTACTCTTCAATGTAGTTAAAAAAGCCAGCATTTCCAGAAATGCTGCACACGTTTGACAGACAGTACAAATTACCTGTGAGAAAATACACATCACAAACAGTGAAGGATGACATACTGAAGGAAATATTGCATTTTTATGATCAAAGTCTGTCCAATATTTTTTCTTAAATGATTAATGATTTTACGACATTTCCACACAAAATGGTTGTTGTTTTAAAAAATAATTAATATTTTATTTGAATCTATTTTCTACAATCACCAATGAAATCAAGACTGCTTGGTTATCCTTCTACTTCCTGTGCACCAGTGTCGTTTACCCCCGCTGTATCGCTTTACACGTATTGAGCGCTTCACAGCACAATAGCTACTGATAAGATATATTAACTCCTTTGTATTCAGATTTTTTTTTGGGGGGGGGCAAAACCCCTTGAAAAGAAAAGTCATATTCAAAGCAAATGTGAAGCTTCCACTGAACCATCTGGGTTAGAGGCCTGCTTTGGACTCTGAAGTTAATTGGCTACTGCATTCATTGGGTAGCAAGACGTGCTAATGTTGCCATCTTAACCAAATTTACGATCAGAAATATTTGGAAAATATGCACGACACCATTCAACCTACAACTGCCACGCCTGTGGCTGATTGACGGATAGCTGGCAAAGCTTTATTTTAAGATGTGTAACGAATCCTGGGAGTGGAGTATTTTCCTTCATATCATCCTACACATGCATGCTAGGTTCACTCCAAATTGTCCAGAGGTATGAATGTGAGTGTGAATGGTTGTTTGTCTAAATGTGCCCTGTGATTGGCTGGCCCCGCCAGCTGGGATAGGCTCCAGCATACCCGCGACCCTCGTGAGGATAAGCGATATAGAAAATGGTAATGGTTTTATTCCAACATGCATCAGATTACAATTGAGTGCATCCCATAATCAGTTCACAGTTCCACATGTCCAAAAGGAGTAGGAAGAAGCAAAGCTTATTAAATCCTACCCCTCCATCTGGTACTTTTACAATCAGTAACTGTTACATTTGCTCACTTCCTGCTTTCCATAATACAGTTTATGTATGTAATGTACCTCGTACATTATTTATTATTATTTTAATAATACCGAAGTACGAGGTGATATGAGCATACAATGACATGATGTGTACCAAATGAATTAATGAATGAATGCAAAACAGCGACTGTAATTCCGTAAATCCCATGATTGGAGAAAAAAACAAAACTGAATCCATCCCAACTGAACTGTTCAGGTTGTTTTCGAAGTCTTCCCACCTCTCATCCAAGCAGGCTTCATCAATTTACGCTCAACGTGACAGGTGTTCATTTGCGATGGATTGAATGACGTGAGAATACGGTGACGTGGATGAATGAGAATATTCACAAAAACATACAGAAAAATAAAAAAAGTCGGCAAAGACTGCCAGAATTTTGAATGACTGTATTTCCATCTACCTTGTCAAATGTAAAGTAGCTTAATTCTGAGGGAATTTTTTCGAGGCGTTAAGAAATGACGAGGTTCGATGCGCTATATTTTTTTCAGCTGTCTATTGACAGCAAAAGCACCTTCACCTTCGGGTGCATTCAGGGCTTCAATAGGCATTCATCTCTTCCCCATTCAGCACCTGAAGGCTGCAGGAGCCTCGCATTGGCCTGGTTGGCGAGCAGCGATGCATTCATGCTTGCAGGTGCACGCGGTACCGTATGGAACACGTGTGTGTGCGCGCAGCAGGATTAAACGGCTTAGACTACATTCTTGGCACAGCAGATAAGGATCAGAGACGTCTTGATAGCAGGAATTAGGAGCAGAGATTCTATTGATCTCTAATGGACTGTTACAAGCAGGTATCCAAGGAAACGCCGCCCAGCATGCACGCATTAAGATGCATGCTCACGCAAACTATACACACAACTTTATTATTTGTGCTGCTATACAACCAATGGAAGCAGTGTTGTAAAGTTAAACAAGCACTCAAATGTACGCAGAATCCATTAGGGGTGACATTAGTTTTCATTTTTCCATACTTCCTTTTCTCAGGACAACAGTTATTTTAATAACTTGTTTCTAAAAATGTGTATGTCATACCCAGGATTATGTAAAAACAACTTTGTGGACACGTGCAAAGCAAAATGGCATTAATTATGGATGCAAGGATGCAACTCAATTTTGTTTGTTCATGAAATAACACACCATATACAGTGAAGAAAATAAGTATTTGAACACCCTGCTATTTTGCTATTTCTCCCACTTAGAAATCATGGAGGGGTCTGAAATTTTCATCGTAGGTGCATGTCCACTGTGAGAGAGATAAACTAAAAAGAAAAATCCAGAAATCACAATGCATGATTTTTTAACAATTTATTTGTGTGATACAGCTGCTAATAAGTATTTGAACACCTGAGAAAATGAATGTTAATATTTGGTACAGTAGCCTTTGTTTGCTATTACAGAGGTCAAACGTTTCCTGTAGTTTTTCACCAGGTTTGCACACACTGCAGGAGGGATCTTGGCCCACTCCTCCACACAGATCTTCTCTAGATCAGTCAGGTTTCTGGGCTGTCGCTGAGAAACACGGAGTTTGAGCTCCCTCCAAAGATTTTCGATTGGGTTCAGGTCTGGAGACTGGCTGGGCCATGCTAGAACCTTGATATGCTTCTTACGGAGCCACTCCTTGGTTTTCCTGGCTGTGTGCTTCGGGTCGTTGTCGTGTTGGAAGACCCAGCCACGACCCATCTTCAATGCTCTGACAGAGGGAAGGAGGTTGTTCCCCAAAATCTCACAATACACGGCCCCAGTCATCCTCTCTTTAATGCAGTGCACTCGCCCTGTCCCATGTGCAGAAAAACACCCCCAAAGCATGATGCTGCCACCCCCATGCTTCACAGTAGGGATGGTGTTCTTCGGATTGTACTCTTCATTCTTCTTCCTCCAAACACGCTTATTGGAATTATGACCAAAAAGTTCTATTTTGGTCTCATCTGACCATAAAACTTTCTCCCATGACTCCTCTGTATCATCCAAATGGTCATATGCAAACTTAAGACGGGCCTTGACATGTGCTGGTTTAAGCAGGGGAACCTTTCGTGCCATGCATGATTTCACATCATGACGTCTTAGTGTATTACCTACAGTAACCTTGGAAACGGTGGTCCCAGCTCTTTTCAGGTCATTGACCAAGTCCTGTCGTGTAGTTCTGGGCTGATTCCTCACCTTTCTTAGAATCATTGAGACCCCACGAGGTGATATCTTGCATGGGGCTCCACTCCGATTGAGATTGACCGTCATGTTTAGCTTCTTCCATTTTCTAATGATAGCTCCAACAGTGGACCTTTTTTCACCAAGCTGCTTGGTAATTGCTCCGTAGCCCTTTCCAGCCTTGTGGAGGTGTACAATTTTGTCTCTGGTGTCTTTGGACAGCTCTTTGGTCTTCGCCATGTTACAAGTTAAAGTCTTACTGATTGTATGGGGTGGACAGGTGTCTTTATGCAGCTAACGACCTCAAACAGGTGCATCTGATTCAGGATGATACATGGAGTGCAGGTGGACTTCTAATGGGCAGACTAACAGGTCTTTCAGGGTCAGAATTCTAGATGATACACAGGTGTTCAAATACTTATTTGCAGCTGTATCACACAAATAAATTGTTAAAAAATCATGCATTGTGATTTCTGGATTTTTCTTTTTAGTTTATCTCTCTCACAGTGGACATGCACCTACGATGAAAATTTCAGACCCCTCCATGATTTCTAAGTGGGAGAAATAGCAAAATAGCAGGGTGTTCAAATACTTATTTTCTTCACTGTAAAGTTGGTCCTCATTGTTAACTAGATAAACGAATTAGAGCACAATTTAACTAATCCAAGGCTAATTTAACCAATTTTACATTTTAAATAATTATCTATTTAAATGACTATTTTTAATTTTGGCAATATTAAACTGTCAAAAAATATATAAGAATAAGTATATATAAAGTATATAAGGCCACTGAATAATCAATAAATAGGTTACAGTATTATTACAGATAATAGATAATACATTCAAGAAAGATACATATAATAAGTGATTTCACATTTTAATTTTGTTTTTTTAGGGATGTCCGATAATTATCTGTGCCAGTAATTATTGGCACGATATCAGCATTAAAAAAAAAGAACTGGAGGATGCACAGATGAGGATGCTGAGGTTCTCACTGGGAGTGACCAGGATGGATAGGATCCGGAAGGAGTACATCAGAGGGACATTACATGTTAGAGGGCTTGGAGATGAAGTCCTTTAGGCCAGACTGAGATGGTTGGGACATGTCCAGAGGAGACATAGTGAATATATTGGTAGAAGGATGCTGCCAGGTAGGAGGCGTAGTGGAAGACCAAAGAGGAGGTTTATGGATGTAGTCAAGGAGGACATGAGGATCGTTGGTGTGAGAGAGACAGATGCAGAAGACAGGGTAGGATGGAGGAGATTGATTTGTTGTGCCGCCCCCTGAAGGGAAAAGCCGAAAGAGAAAGAAGATCAGCATAAAAATGCAATATTGGTTGATATTGGATTTTATCCCAATCATGAAAACTGATATGAAAAGAATGCTGTATATAACACATACGTGTTTATTCCACCACAGGAGATACGCATGTCATGTTACACTTATCGGTATTGCAAATTGAGAGTTGGACAATAGTGACATATTGGTTTTTGTCAAAAAAGCCATCGGACATCCCTAGTTTTTTGGCTTTATATATTTATTTGGTAATGGTTTTATTTCATTTGAACATGCATCAGATTACAATTGAATGCATCCCATAATCAGTTCACAGTTCCACATGTCCAAAAGGAGTAGGAAGAAGCAAAGCTTATTAAATCCTACCCCTCCATCTGGTACTTTTACAACCAGTAGCTGTTACATTTGTTCACTTCCTGCTTTTCTAATATAATTTTAATAGAGTTTTTTATTTTTATTACTTTTTTGGCCATGAAATAATAAACAGGTTGAGTATAATTATTTATGGTTATATTTCACTATTTAATTAATTCATTAAAATGTTGGATATTATTTTGCATTTTTATGAATTACTTTTAAAATTTACATACAGTAATTAGATTTATTTTTAATCTTCATTTGCAATACTAAAACATGTAAAAGGTACACAAAATGACATGAGTTACTGAGGAACGAACCTACCTAGCCCTAACACTAACCACTACTCATTAGATCCTCATTAGTTTTAGTAACTTCTCTAAATATGTGCCTTACTTCTTCAGAAACTACTGTACTCATTAGTTCCTCAGTGACTACTGTATTGTTGTGTACATGATTTTAAAGTGAGACCATAAAAAGTAATACATGTATGATTTGTCACTCACTAATATTAACACAATGCGTACAGTAAGTAAATACTGTATTGTTGAAGTGCAATGGAGGAAATTATTTCCCAATATAATTTCTCAATAGGATAAATAAATGATTTCACAACTAAACAACAACAACTAAAAACAGTGATTAATATTAAGTTGTTTGTTAAAATCTGACTGTAGGATATATTTTTTACCGATACCGCAAATATACCATCAAAGGTTCTCCTATTTGGAGAATGTAGAGCAGGAATGTTGGTGGAAAACAAGTAAGAGTAAGTCTACGAAATTAGAGCCCAATAATTCGTACGTGGGTGACGTCAGCGCTGCCATCATGACTGCAAACACTTCTGGACGACGCAAGTGGATTCCCAGCTGAGCAGCTAAATGCCGATTTTCAATGCCGGCTTCACTCGCCTCTAAAATTACACTGACATGACTTGGTGATAACCTGCGCTACAAAAGAAACGGGCAAATTATGAGCGTTTAAGCTGCCTTTGTAATTAACTAACGCTTACATTTCCTCCTTAGAAGTTTGGACTCCCCCGCTGCTGAGCCTTGATGAACTTGGACCATTACTTTCTTTTCATGTTGGCAACTACGGGGGGAAAAAAATGGCAAAATTAAAGAGTGAAAACGTTGGCGCTGGAGGATCCTTTTGGTTGATTATGAGCTAATCCCCATTATTGGGGATTTAAACATTATCCTGTGTTATTCAGCAGGTTAATTGGTGGGAGCGGAGAATATTAGTTAGATAGGGTGCCTGCTGAAATTTTAAAAAGAGAAGAAAAAGATACTGAGCTCTACATTTGACTGCAATGCACCATAGATTGACTTTGAAGTTTGAAGACTGGACTGTCCGCTGAATGACATAAAGTAATGTTATGTAACAGATGAAGAATGGGGCATTCATTGCTATAATACATGATGATGAAGAGCTGTGGAAATTAACTACAAGTCACCACAATGGTATCGGGGTAATGACAATGGTTGATATCAAACATGTTTAAAACATGTCGTTAGAATGTTGTATTCTTGTGTTGCCAAAGGTTGCGATAATGAGGTTTATGCATTTGGAAGTGAGCCCTGAAAGAAGTTTGAGTTTCAGAGGGCGTTGTAGAACTGTTCCTTTGTGATGCTGAAGCTACTTACCATTGAGAGACGCCTCTTTTCTTGAGAAACTTCGGACTGTCCAGTCCGGGACCAACATGCACGGCTGTATGTAAGCGAACATTTTAAAAAGCTAAATCGCTTTTTATTATCAACTCCTATAAAGTTAGGTTCGCAGCTAGCGGCAAAACAACTCCTAAGCACTCGGGAGTGTTAGCAACCACAGTAGAGTGGGTGGAATACATTAAAACTGTATTTTTGCGGAACGTACGGATTCCAAAGAAATACAGCTGAATAGGTGCAGATTCTGTAAGAACTAGAAAGCTGTGCTGGTTATCGTGTGTAGCTGCTCTATAGGAGCGATACAAAGGGCAGAAAAATTTGCATAATAGGTCCCCATTAAATTAATTAATCAATATTACTCACCATTAGTAACTATAAGAGCCGCCGAGGTTAGCGTCTGGACGCCCCAGGTTCGAATCTCCACTAGTAAGCATCATTGTATTTGTCAGGAAGAGCATCCAGAATATAAAGTCAGATGCGGATCAAAAGATCTGCTGTGGCAACATCGTAATCAGGAAAAAGCCGAAACAAACATACTTACCATTAGCAACAAGCAACAATCAGTGTTCCAATAAATACCCGGACTTGATACCCAACCCCAGTCTTCAGCCCAACATTTTGTGCAGAGACGTGGTGTGCCAACAGGTAAACCAAGCATTTGCCTGGGGTCCTGGCTTTTGGGGGGCCCCTGCTAGGGAGGTGTAGCATGTACAATGCCTTATTACATTAGCTTTAGGCACAAACCAAGGTAATTGCAAGATCTAGGCTAGAATCAGAAAATCCAGTTTTCGGCTCTGGGAGGCACACAATTTGAAGCTGTGGTGGTACCATATATTATAAAGTGCAAAAACCATAGAACAATACAAACATATTTAAATAGGAATGGCCATTAACAATATTAATTTACAATAACACTTTCAATGAGATCAGTATACAAAGTGCATTCGTCTAGTGTACTAAAGAACTGAGGACTGAGAGTCCCAAGGCATACAACTGTCCAATGGCCCAGTAATCGGGTGTCCAGAGGGTTAGGGGTGGAGGAAGGGAGTGGAGTTTGTATGAAGGCCAATGAGCACTGAGGGAGACAAAAGAAAAGAGACGGCTGCAAAGCCTCCTACCGGCCCGACCAGAGCAGGTAGATGCCAGCTCATCAGGTAACAATTCGGGCTTCAAAGCTTTCAGGCGGGTTGCCTTAATGCAGGGTTCTCCTAGCTCGCCATCTAAACCTGGCCTATGTAAAATAGGACCAGCATAAATCAAATCATGTGCACACAAACATTCTAATTACATATACATATAATACAAGTCGTATCATAACTTCAATATTGTACAATATGTTATCATTTATAATAAATAATTACACTATGGTATTATTCATTATAATCAAAAAGTCTTTCTTAGAATTCACTTATCAACCTAAAGTACGTTCAGTGCATCCATAAAATGGTACCAGAAAAGATGGTTTTACAATGCCTCAGACCACAATAAGTTTAAAATACTTCCCAGGGCTCGACAATAACGTTGTACCGATGGCCCGGGGCAAATTAAAACAAAATTGGGGCAAGTAAATCCAATCAGTGATATTCCCGTCGGGCAAGTGCACTTTAGCATGCCGTACTGCCAAGAGTTTTTTTAAAAGCGGTTCTTGTTGGGTGTTGGTAAAACACGGACTGCGTAATTCCGGTGGTAATTTGCAAACCAATCCTTGCAAATCTTGAAATGGACCAAACAGAATCGTTTTTTTAGACCGCGGTCCGTAATCCACAATCCGCGTTTTACCCACACCCGTTCTTGTTCGTGATCAACCAATCAGCGATGGTTTGACTAGGAAAACATCTATCATGGCGTCCCTGCCAACATGGTCTAATTCTTCAACAACTTGTGAAGGAAAACACCAAAAAGTGATGAACCAGTGCCTCCTAAACAAGTATTTTATTAGCGGCAGCAAATCAAATGATGGCACAGGTGAGTGAATCACATTGCTGTGACAATTTGAAGTGGTCACAATGAAACACCACCCATTAGATCCAATACCAAGTGCTGATTTTGCACAAGCTACAAAACCTAGCGGTTTCATTTCTCTGTGTATTTTTCTCACCTTTGCTTCACAAATTATTGTTTGACCATTGAGCATTTTTTTTCTGGATTAAAAACACTTTACTAGTACACAAATGTGTCAAATGTTTCATTGTGGTGCACAACTTATAAATATCACTGCTTACTACGACTACCATGTGTAAGGTAGCATGGCTTGCCATGTTAACATACATCTCCACAAATTTTCAGACATTCCTCCAAATACAGTGCATCAGTACTATTATCTGATGAATTATCAGCATATATTGATATATGATATCATTATGGCATTCTTTTCATTTTACATGGGGCAAGTTCGGGCAAGTAGTTCTCACCTTGAGGATTCCCCATGGGCAAGTCATTTTTGTTTTTAACGTAGAGCCCTGCTTCCCTGTACCATTGAGAGAACAGGCTGATATACAAAGGTACTAGTAAAACGCTGCTAATGCCGTTAGCAACGAGATGCCAAACACTCACCAATTCCATAGTTGTAATCGAACACTGCTCCTTTCAATTCAGCATTGCGCCGGTGGGCGGCCACTATACTCCGACCACGTATGTATAATGTTTAGACTTTTTCCATTTGTAAACTTCAACAACGACAACCTTTACATACCTGCTGCGACTTCCCCCATTCGTCCCTCACCACTACCGGTGTGTAGTCCCTTCCGGATACGCCACTGATTGGCGGGGCGCCGTCACGTGATGACGTTGCACCGCCGAGACATCGCAGGCACGGTAAATTTAATTAATATTTTTATTATTATTATGTATATAACTTTGTTTTCCATCTGGGTTACAGAGGCCTGAGATACTAATACATGTGCTAATATACTAGTACATGTACTGCACAGAAGCGACAACAATGGGCATTTAGATAGATAGACTCCCTTTATTGTCATTGCACAAAAACACAGCAGTGAAATTGCCAACGAAATGTCGTTGCCTGGCTCCCATATAACAACAGACACAAAAGAAGATAAGTAATAATAAATAATAATAATAATGTGGAGAATAAATAGATAGAATAGACACCAAATATGAACAACATAATGTAAAGTGCAGCGTGAACAGTAAATTGCCCAAATAATTTAAATAATATAAATAAATAATAATAGTGTAAGTAAAGGTAAACGATGCAATTATGAAACTACGACAGAGCAAACCCCCTTCAGGGGCCCTGCACGGCCCTATCTGCCTTCACTGCTGTCTGTCAATCATGTCAATCAACATGAGCCGTGATGTTTGTTTGTTTATCGGCCACCAAGTTCCCCACTTGAGAGAGACGTGACAAAGAGGAGTTATCTTAGAAAATGTGTACAAAAAAAACATTTTTTTTCGGTATGCACAGATGGGATGGGGGCCCTATTAATTTCTTACTTTGAGCCCCCAAGTACCCTTGCCTGCCACCGATTGTGTGGAAAATATGCCCCAAAGTTTAAACGGTCATTATAGGTCATGCATGTCACGTATGGCTTCAGCCAATCTCGCCAGACTTGAGCTCAGTAAATAACCAAACTCCTTGTTAACCTTTCTTTTTAACCAAGTGCAAGTTCAAGTAGACAAACTGTAGACACGGTGAAACCTTTAAGTGCACAGACTGTGTTTTATGTTGCATTTTAATGTTGGTAACGGTCATTACAAGCAAAGGAAGGCTGATTTCATTGAAGGCGACACTTGCCTCCTTTTCATTTCAGAGCGGACTCATGTCATTAATAATGTAGGCTTATTTGAATTACAACCTGCGCTGCACTGTAAACAGTATTGATCGGCCCTTAATTAAGTTTTTAATGTCATTGATGGCGCCCAGTGTGTGTGTGTGTGTGTGTGTGTACATGTGTCAAATATGAACACTCATTAGGCTGAAGTCATTAGGAATAAATAATGCTGAGCTGTTCTCTTTTTGCTCTGGGAACATCGTTAAAAACACAAACATAAAATCACAAATGCAATTGTTTTGTTTGTTTATTTCTCGTATATTTTACACACGGTACTGATCAAACAGCCGAGTAGGCATGGCTCTCAAGTGTACATTTATTTATTAGACTATGGGGCAGTTACAACTGAGCCCTATGAAATTTGCCCAACAACAAGAGGACCAGGAAAAAGTATGCGAGTATCTTATTTTTTTCCCCCATAGTGGTGAAGTTTAATAATATTTGTGCCATTAATAACAAACAACTGTCCTTTTTGGTAAAAAACGTAATGCTAAAACCAATTTGATATAGGACAAGGTTCTGCTATGTTGTTAAATCCATTTTAATATTTAAATCCATTTCATTTTGTGTTAATAGAAACAAAAAAGGCGATGGCTGCAAACTTTGGACACTCTTAGTGAAGCGCTTATCTTTACAAACTAGCATAACAAATATGTTTCAACCACCACTTAAAGGTTATTCTGAGACTTAGATGCTTATACACAGCATAACATCTCTCATATTTGGCTTTTTTAATTTAGTTTGGGGGTGGCACGGTGGTCGAGTGGTTATCGCGCAGACCTCACAGCTAGGAGACCAGGGTTCAATTCCACCCTCGGCCATCTCTGTGTGGCGTTGTTGCATGTTCTCCCTGTGCATGCGTGAGTTTTCTCCGGGTACTCCGGTTTCCTCCCACATTCCAAAAACATGCTAGGTTAATTGGCCACTCCAAATTGTCCATAGGTATGAATGTGAGTGTGAATGGTTGTTTGTCTATATGTGCCCTGTGATTGGCTGGCCATGCAAAGACAGCTGGGATAGGCTCCAGCGACCCTCGTGAGGAAAAGCGGTAGAAAAAGAATGAATAAATGGGTAAGCTACTTGTATTTTATCCAAGAAGAGATTGAGGGCCGTGTAATGGCTAAATCATTTGTATGGCATCCCCTTGACATGCAAGTACTAGAAATTGTACTTGGTAGTATCTATATTTTTCCAATGGAAAAGCCTCAATAACGCAGCAAATAGAGCACATCACGGAAGCAGCCGTCATGTTAGCTCTGGGCTCAAACAGACTAGCATCGTTAAACACAACAACCAGGAGAGAAGCCTTAAAGGAGCCTCCTCCTGACTCGAAAGGATTAGCGCCTGACGCTACCCAGCGCCATGCTGTATAATCCGTATCATAGCATAAACAGAAGTGCAATCAACACAGACAAGGACGTACATCCCAAAAAAGAATCAAACAAACGCACATGCTACTGGCAACTGAGACGGAATGGATGCTGCATACCAAGCAGGTGGGAACAGATGGTAACCTCAGGGCTAAACACACCCTAAGGATCCATCTGCATGTGTGTGTGTGAAATGAAAAATAATGAAATGATCAAGTGCAATTTTGCTTAATGGCAAGAAGAACAATGCTGAGCGCTAACGATAATTAGGCACATCCCAATGGCACAAACATGAGGGGCATCACTGTAAAGGATCCAGCAGATGTCGCTGTTTGTTTTTCATTCCAATATGTCGTTTAAAGTGTGCGGCCATTTGTGTTTTGGTGTTAATTTGGAGCTTTAAATTGTTCTATGGGGCAGCTGTCATTGAGCCCTGTGAAGCCTGCCTAGCAACAAACGGCCCAGTAAAAAGAAGGGTTTATTTGCTGTGGTTATACAGAGACTACATACTGTAATAATGAGGTTTTGAGGTTATAATAATGAGGTTTATGCATTTGGAAGTGAGCCCTGAAAGAAGTTTGAGAAGACTCAAAACGCTCGTTTTCAGAGGGCGTTGTAGAACTGTTCCTTTGTGATGCTGAAGCTACTTACCATTGAGAGATCCCTTAAAGTAACCTCTTTTCTTGAGAAACTTCGGACTGTCCAGTCTATACTTCTGGATCGGATTCGGGACCAACACGTATGGCTGTATGTAAGCGGACATTTTAAAAAGATAAATCGCTTTTTATTATCAACTCCTATAAAGGAAAATACGGATTCCAAAGAAATACAGCTGAATAGGTGCAGATTCTGTAAGAACTAGAAAGCTGTGCTGGTTATCGTGTGTAGCTGCTCTATAGGAGGGCTGAAAAAATTTCATAATAGGTCCCTTTTAAATTAATTAATCAATATTACTCACCATTAGTAACTTAGAATAGGGTAGAATGTGAATGTTGTGTTTGAGGACTCACACAGCATAGGGTAAAACACGTTTGAGGTCAGAAACAGAAGAAGGATTCTTCTGTTTAAGGTTCTTTTCCTTGACTTCTCATGTTAAACATACAGGATGATACTTTTACAGAACAGAGTATAACAACTCAATTGTGTTTCTTTCATAAATCTATTTTATAAATATAATAATAATATAATATATATATAATACTAGTATAATCAACGCTCGGGCATCTCTGTGTGGAGTTGCATGTTCTTGTGTGTACGTGTACGTTTTGTCCGGGTGTGGAGTATTTTCCTTCATATCATCCTACACATGTTAGGTTCATTGGCCACTCCAAATTGTCCATAGGTATGAATGTGAGTGTGAATGGTTGTTTGTCTATATGTGCCCTTTGATTGGCTGGCCACCAGTCCAGGGTGTACCCCGCCTCTCGCCCGAAGACAGCTGGGATAGGCTCCAGCATACCCCCGCGACCCTCGTGAGAATAAGCTGTATAGAAAATGGATGGACAAATAGCATAATCAAGCTGTGGTAATAGTTTTGTTTATTTTGTTTAAAAGGAGTAGGAAGAAGCAGACTTTGTTTAATTCAACTCCTTGCCTCAGCAATTACCAATAGTTTATTCACTTCCTGTGTTCGACATGTATCAGTCTACGCTGCCTGGTTCAGCCACCCCTGTGTTCTGCGTCCAGATTGAGATTTGAAAGCGCTAGCATCAAGCTAAAATCCCCAAGCTGTCAACTCAATATCCAATTTTTCCAACTTTTGTCTTGACTCGATGTTAAAGCGATTGGAACCAAAGGCATTATTTCCCTGTATGACATTTCCTCCAAAGTATTTCATACTTGAGGTAGAGAAGTGAATGAGGTATCAAATGAAAGTCATGTTTTATCAGATACAGTTAATCACAAAACAATAATGTTGTCATTTCTCCAATCTTAATCAGGTTTTTCTGTGTGACGTATGGCACAAGAAGTAGAAATCTTGTTGCCTGATGTTTACGCTCTCAAAGTGCTTTTGCTCTTTGTTCAGGCTGCATTTGTAAATAAGAATTTGTTCTTTCCTGGGTAAATAAAGGTATAATAATAATAAAAAAAAATAGATGGAAGGATGACGTAGATTCGATTTTAGATTTAGTCTCCATCACTACAAGCTGTTGCTGACTGCACAGCGTGGCGATGTTAATATGCATGCCCGGTCGTCATAATACCAGGTAGCTAACTTGGTCTGATTTCTTTTCCAGCAGCAATTTTGTTGTCCAACTAAACAGGGCATCCCAATTATCCAAGCGCCCGCTTTTTCCTTCTCCTAATTCAATTCGTACACATGCTGTGCAAGTCTTTAGCCAGTATTAATCGGAGCTTTTTCCTCAAACAGATGGTTTGCCGCTTACGCAAGGCGTTTATCCATGTAAGCGTGAAGCGTGTTCAGAAATGCAACGCACATGTCGGGGCTGAACCCAACATCCTCCCTCTCAAAGGAATCCCACTGATCCTATTTGCGAAGGAGGAGAAGTAAAACTTTTATCAGGTGCGAGCAGGATCGGCCGCTGTCGTCACCACGCTGAGCCCCGGGCCATGTTTTTCTATTTTTTGGTGGAAATGTTTTTTGGAGCATTTGGATGAGGTTTGTTTAAAGAGCTAAATACGTGACATCAACAGCCTGTCTTCCTGGGAGACACATGACAATGAATAAGAAGAAGGCAAACCTGCCCATACCAATTGAAGATGGACCAAACTACTGTGTCCAATAGGAAACATTCAAAACACTCCAATGGCAAGGTTAGGGGGTAACAATAACAATACTACTACAGTAAACCTCGGGTATATCGGATTCAATTGTTCCCACTGGTTTTGTCCGATATAAGCAAAATCCATTATATGCGTGTACCGGAAAATGTCCGTTTTACACATACATCGGATTTATATCCGGTATATGCGTAAATCGGATTTTATCCGTTCTAAAAAGGCACTTCCTTGACTATGTTTCCAATGTACCTGGACGTGCAGGCAACGCTGCAAACTCTGCAAATGACGTCGTATAGCGGCCTGTCACGATTCGGCGAATCGGAGCGCCACCATGCGGCCATCCGATATATGCGAGGGAAATTTAATGGAAATGCATTGGAACGGGACTGGAGATTTTGTCCGAAATAGGTGAAATCCGTTATAAAAAATCTGATATATGCAATGAATTTTTATTGGAAATGCATTACAGAAAAATTGGTTCTTTTTTATCTGTCCGTTGTGAGCGAATTTCCGATATATCCGAGTCCGAAATATCCGAGGTTTACTGTATTACTACTAATACTACTAATAATAAGCATTGAATAAATACTATGTATATTTATGTATATTTAAAAAGGCAGCCATAAAAGTATCTTGTAGAAGTATAAGCCAATAATAATTATACATGTATTAAAAATAACAAAGCAAAAGTATAAACAATTTCAGGCAGGTTACAATTGTTTATGAATAACATAATATTAATAATATTTATATGAATATGAATATGGGTAGTAATTAGTGTTACTATTACTATTACTAATAATATTAATAGCAATAATAATAATAATAATAATATTACTAGTAATAATTATATTGCTAACAATAAGTACTAAGTAACAATAGTATTAATATTAATAGTAATAATAATAATAATACTTGCATTAAGAGTTGCATTAATAATAGTTGATAGTATTTAAAAACAATTCTAGTGTCTTGTTATAGTTGAACTAAAAGCAATACTACTAATAATAAATGACAAAAATATGGGTTTTTTTAAAGGTTAAAAATAATGGTGTATAAAATAATAATGCAAATACTATGTATGTACAGTAAATAAACAAATACATGCATAAATAATTTGGTTTTTTAATAATAATAAAAATAATAATAAAAACATAATAATAAAAATAATAATAAGAAGAAGAAAATAATTTTTCAAAATACGAATACATTTCTGGTGTAAATAAAAATAATAAATAAATATAAGTGGCCATATGTAAAAAAAAAATTAGTTAGTTTTTTCCTTTGTTAATGAAATGTAATTATTATGTTATTTATACATTACATTTTTCTCATCTAATTTATTGCATCTGTGATTTTGCACTCTTGGACTTTTCTGTTTATGATTTTTGTCATTCTTGACTTTTGTACAGTATACATTCAGCCTCAGCAACGCTAAAGATCGATGTTTTTTCAAGTCGACTGCTATTGATGTGTGTGTGTGTGTGTGGGTGGCTGGGTGGGTGATAATTACCTGGCCGCGTCCTTCATCTCCTCCAGGCCTCACCGCCAAATGACCTTTCTGCTTGTGACAGACAGACAGATGAGTCCACTTTGCCCTCAATGTGCAGGTGTCACCGCAGGGATGACAGAACGCATGAAGGAGCAGAATACAGCAGAATGTTGGGGCGGCTGTCAGGATCTCACTGGATTGGATTGGATGTTTTCATGGCACCTGTAACAATACCAATGAAAATTCTCTGTCAAATGTGCCGAGTAAGAACACCCACAATTTTGCTGAGGTGAATTTATTTTCATTTGGCACTGCTACAGTACACTTACAGAACTTCTTGTGTTCCCAATGCACCATTCAGTGAATTCAAGTGAACTGATCACTTCAATTGCTAGGAAAAGCGTGCGTGCCTGCCTTCCTTATGTTCAATGTTACGTTTGAACAAGAGAAGCTACTTTCAGCTGTCCTTGTTCACGGTATGCAAAATACATATTGTTTTGTCAGAAAAACAAAGAGGTGATTGGGTATTGAACAAAACAAGTTGCTATTGGCCACAACCACGCCACCAGGAGGATACCAAGGATACCATATCTTACCCATCAGCCCTGATCAGTCTCCTACAGACTGCATATTTCTTTCTAAGCACTACTGGCTCTGGTTTCATATAAACACTCTATGCAGCTGTTCATACAGATGATTGCAACCTACGGACATCTGACAAATGTCTCTCGAGATTGATTTCTGTTTATTGCTGAGCCATACTCATTTCTGTTATATAATATTCTACAATTGATTGAGCTTGCTGGTCTGTACATTGTTCAAATTTTCCGGTTATAGTCCACTTCTTTAATTTTGTGAAGGCAAAGACAAGAACATTTGAAACATATACCTTACTCTCTGATTGTTAGTCAGATGGACGCCAATAATAGTCTTCTATGATGTCAACTTTCTGGAAAACGACAGCATCTTCATTCATTCATTTTCTACCGCTTTTTCCTCACGAGGGTCGCGGGGGTGCTGGAGCCTATCCCAGCTGTCTTCAGACGAGAGGCGGGGTACACCCTGGACTAGTCGCCAGCCAATCACAGGGCACATATAGACAAACAACCATTCACACTCACATTCATACCTATGGACAATTTGGAGTGGCCAATTAACCTAGCATGTTTTTGGAATGTGGGAGGAAACCGGAGTACCCGGAGAAAACCCACGCATGCACGGGGAGAACATGCAAACTCCACACAGAGATGGCATCAAATCGAAACCTGGTCCTCCTAGTTGTGAGGTCTGCGCGCTAACCACTCGACCGCTGTGCCGACACGACAGCATCTTGTCACAGTTAACTGTGAAAGCCAGCAAGGAGACCAGGGTTCAATTCCACCCTCGGCCATCTCTGTGTGAAGTTTGCATGTTCTCCCCGTGCATGCGTGGGTTTTCTCCGGGTACTCCGGTTTCCTCCCACATTCCAAAAACATGCTAGGTTAATTGGCCACTCCAAATTGTCCATAGGTATGAATGTGAGTGTGAATGGTTGTTTGTCTATATGTGCCCTGTGATTGGCTGGCCACCAGTCCAGGGTGTACCCCGCCTCTTGCCCAAAGACAGCTGGGATAGGCTGTGTATATTGTTCATTTTGTACTGTTTAACTGGTTCTGTCCCATTTGCTGCTGTGCAAGGTAAATTTCCCCACTGAGGGACGAATAAAGTATGTATATCTAATCTAATCTAATCTAAACCTCAACACCACTTCCTCCCCTGGGAAGATCAGATCACGCCCTGGTTCATCTCCAGCCTGTGTACAAACCTCCGGTACACAGGCAGCCAGCTGTGTCCTGCACAGTGAAGAGATGTTCCGACGAAGCCGACGAGGCTCTGAAGGACTGCTTCAACACAACAGTGTGGGAGGAACTCTGCCATCCTCATGGGGACGACATCAACAGTCTCACTGACTGTGTCACGGACTACATAAACTTCTGTGTGGGAAAACACTGTACCCACATTGACTGGACGGTGTTTTTCCAACAACAAACCATGGATTAATCCGGACATAAAGGCTCTCCTAAAGGAGAAGAAGAGGGTCTTTAAGTCAGGAAATAAAGACGAGCTGAAGGCTGTGCAGAGGGACCTGAGGAGGAAAATCACGGAGGGGAAGGACTACTACAGGAAGAAGATGGAGGAACAGCTGCAGCAGAACAACGTCAGCGGAGTCTGGAGAGGTCTGAAAACCATCTCTGGCCACAAGGGGTCCGACTCCCAGGCTGCTGGGGACCAGATGTGGGCAAACGATCTGAACTTATTCTTCAACAGGATCGATCAGCCATCTGCCCATCCCCCGGCCCAGCACCTCTTGTTGCAACCCCCCTCAACGACACCTCAAGAGGACGGCTCCACTCCCACTTCCCCCTCCTGCACACAGCCACCTCCCACTGCTCAGCTAATCAGCCCAACGTCCTCACCAACACCTAGCCAGCACCTAGACCCCCGGCTCCAACCTGACCCTCACAACATCCCAGGTGAGAAACCAGCTCGGAAGACCAAGGCGAGGAAGGCGGCGGGACCAGACGGCATCAGCTCCAGGCTCCTGAAGTCCTACGCAGATGAGCTGTGCGGGATTGTCGAGCACATCATCAGCCTGAAGCTGGGGAGGGTGCCACAGCTGTGGAAGACATTCCTGTCCCCAAGACGCCGCACCCCAAGGACCTCATCTTCCGTCATCTTCCTCCAGCAAAGACCGCTCTCTCACCTGGAGAAAACTGGGAGAACTGTGAGAATCATGTTCTTTGATTTCTCCAGTGCGTTCAACACCATCCAGCCAGCACTTCTGAGGGACAAGCTGGACCACACAGGGGTGGACCTGCACCTCACATCGTGGATACTGGACTACCTCACCAACCGTCAGGAAGAGACCGGATATTATCACATACTACAGTATTAATTGGCCCTGTACCCTAGAAAGCGCCCATGAATGATACGGGAAAAGGCCAACCTGATACCGTGCAAAGCCCAGGGCAGTGATACTGATAAACTATAGAGTTTAACCATGTCCACTATCAGCCCCCGTAGCTGTCCACTATCATCCCCCCATATCAGGCCAGCCAATCAGAGAACAGCGCACTAGCGTGTACACACAGTTTCTTTTGCTGCCGTCTGTGCTCTGTCAACATGTCGGCAGTTGACACTCGGGCGAAAAACAAATAGGGAAAATAGCAAACAGAATATTACAAATGGAACGTTTTATCATCATTCATGAGGAGGACACTCTTGAAATGATGGAAAAAACTAAAAATGCTAATACAAGTCGGAAAACCAAGGATGACCTAAAGCTCTTTTCTGATTGGCTCATCAACTTCAAGAACGAACGAAGACTGGTAGAAAGTATTCCCCCACCTGAGTTAGACAAATATGTGTTTATGTTCATCTTATCTATCAGAAAAGAAAATGGGGTTGAACATTCCTTATGCGTCTCCAGTGGCCAAAAAAACAAAACTTGATTAATAGAACCTTCATTGTAATACATATTGATAAGATAAGACTGTTGAAATATTGTTGAAGTGATTGTGTTTACACTGTTTACATATACATGTAATACATGTAATAAACTGAAAGTATTGTTGAAATAAAATGGTCTTTTGGTTAAATAGTATGTGATAATAAGATCATCACATGGTTTGTCTGGTATCAGGCCCAGTATCATGCCCCCAAGTGCCAGTATCAGCCCGAGACCGAAGGACCTATAAAGATCATCAAGAAGTCCAGCTATGCCCTGGGTTGCCCCCTTGACCCAGTGGAGGTGGTGGGAGAGAGGAGCATTACCCCCGACCCCGACCCCCACCCCGTCCAGGACACTTTGACAGCACTGGAGAGCCCCTTCAGCGATAGACTGCTTCACCCCAAGTGTGTGACGGAGCGATATCGCAGGTCTTTCCTTCCTACAGATGTCAGACGCTACAAGCAGTAGACTACACCGCTATGTACCTCTGTGCAATACTTCTTATTATTCAGTATACTTACTCCAGACTCCATTCACTGTGCAATATCTGATCAAGTTCCACGTGCAATATCAAGCTCTACGTGCAATATATTAAGTTCTAAGTGCAATATTCATAATAACTCATATTCACCAGTGAGATCTTATAGTGTATATACGTACTGGTCATTTCATATTTCATATTATCTTGCAAACTGTATTTGTATATACGTAATCCTGGGTGAAATTGTTAATTTGTGAATAATTTTCAAGTTGTTTATATTGTTTATTTTTATATTTTATATTCGAGTGGTTAGCCCGCAGACTTCACAGCTAGGGGACCAGGGTTCAATTCCACCCTCTGCCATCTCTGTGTGGAGTTTGCATGTTCTCCCCGTGCATGCGTGGGTTTTCTCCGGGTACTCCGGTTTCCTCCCACATTCCAAAAACATGCTAGGTTAATTGGCCACTCCAAATTGTCCATAGGTATGAATGTGAGTGTGAATGGTTGTTTGTCTATATGTGCCCTGTGATTGGCTGGCCACCAGTCCAGGGTGTACCCCGCCTCTCGCCCGAAGACAGCTGGGATAGGCTCCAGCACCCCCCGCGACCCTCGTGAAAATGAATGAATGAATGGTCTGTCCTCTTTGCTGCTGTGCAATGCAAATTCCCCCACTGGGGAACGAACAAAGGCACATCTTATCTTATCTTGTAACAGTTTCAATTTCATTACAGCACTTTCTCTGAGAAACTGCTATCTTTCAGTATGACGCTCGTGACATAGCTTTCCATCCATTCATACATCCATTTTTCTCCGGTAATGCGGTGCAACAGTATGAGTAAGGAAGTCAAGAATTCCCACGGCCCCCTCTTCCAGTTTCACCAGGAGGATACCAAGGCATATATTATTTGTACCCATCACCCCTGATCAGTCTCCTACAGACTGCATTATTTGCGTGTGATGGGCGTGTCAGGAGTCTGGATGGGTGAATACGAATAAGTGTTTAACCTCTAATAATCCCCATTTGGAATTTTGCTTGTTCTGCCTTGGTGGAGGCTTGCCTTAGACACAGAACCCGGAAAAGCAGGATACGTAGTTCCTTAACTATGTGTTCTGCAATGAGAAAAGTTGATGCGTTGCAATGGACGGTGTAATGTACATATGTATAATAATACGTAGATAAATACAATTATCCCTCGTTTATTGTGGTTCATTGCTTCCACTGTGATAAGGGAATTTCTGCAAAGTATGATTTATTCTGTATAAATTTAATATTTTTTGTACTACGCTTTTTAAATATTATTAGAGCCCTCTAGACATTAAATACAGTAAACCTCGAATATATCGGACTCGGATATATCGGAAATTCGCTCACAACGGACAGATAAAAAAGAACCGATTTTTCTGTAATGCATTTCCAATAAAAATTCATTGCATATATCGGATTTTTTTATAACGGATTTCGCCTATTTCGGACAAAATCTCCAGTCCCGTTCCAATGCATTTCCATTAAATTTCCCTCGCATATATCGGATGGCCGCATCGTGGCGCTCCGATTCGCCGACTCGTGACAGGCCGCTATACGACGTCATTTGCAGCGTTTGCAGCGTTGCCTGCGCGTCCAGGTACATTGGAAACATAGTCAAGGAAGTGCCTTTTTATAAGGGATACAATCCGATTTACGCATATACCGGATATTAATCCGATATATGCGTAAAACGGACATTTTCCGGTATACGCATATAACGGATTTTGCTTATATCGGACAAAACCAGTGGGAACAATTGAATCCGATATATCCGAGGTTTACTGTAACACACCTATAGTCACCTTTACACTCCTATTACCCAATAGAGTAAACATAAAAGTATATAAGTCATTAAGATAAACAAATTAGACCCGTGCTTGTGTGTTACTATAAATGTGTCCTGTATGGCCGAAACAGTAGCCATGCTTTTATTAGGATTCTATTCTATCGTTATTTTATTGTTATTGTGCCTGATCATTTAAACCTGCAATAAAAGCGTTCTCTGATTCTTGATTTAATCTTACAAAAAACATTGACCTCATCACACAGTAACTTAACACTCAAATACATACGTAAGCAATACGTACAGCTAGGAGAATACACATCTGCGAGTTCATATATTACGTGCGGAGTTCCCCAGGGGTCAATACTGGGGCCAAAACTGTTCAACTTGTACATCAATGATATCTCCAAAGTTAGGAAAGACTTAAAGCTGGTATTTTTTGCGGATGATACCACTGCTTTTTGTTCTGGAGGGAGTACAGACGAAATCATTAGAAAGGTCAGAGAAGAAATGGTCCCACTAAAAAGATGGTTTGATGATAATAGATTGTCCTTGAACCTAAGTAAAACTAAAATCATGCTGTTTGGTAACAGCAGAAAGGACACGCACCAGCAAATACAAATAGACGGTGTGGACATTGAAAGGGTGAACGAAAATAAATCACAATAGATGAAAATATGAGCTGGAAACCTCATATTACAAATATACAACATAAGGTGGCCAGAAATATTTCAGTATTGAACAAAGCAAAATTTGTTCTCAATCAGAAATTACTCCACACTCTTTATTGCTCTCTGGTTCTACCATATCTTACTTAGTGTGTGGAAATATGGGCTAATAACTATAAAAGCAATCTTCACTCGCTAAATGTACTGCAAAAAAGGTCAGTAAGGATAATTCATAATGCCACCTACAGAGAACATACTAACTCCTTATTTCTAAAATCACAAATACTTCAACTTGCTGATATAGTTCATCTTCAAACAGCTAAAATAATGCATAAGGCTAAAAATAACCAATTAGCTAAAAATGTCATCCAATACTTCTCTACAAGAGAGGAGAAATATGATCTCAGGGAAGAAGTACATTTGAAACACTTCTATGCTAGGACTACGTTATGCTAGCCATAGCATTTCAGTATGTGGAATCAAACTATGGAATGGATTGAGTAAGGAAATCAAACAATGCACAACGATGAGCCAATTCAAGAAACAATACAAGCAGTTGATGTTTGCTAAATACAAGGATGAAGAGTCTTGAACCAGTCATGATGTGCTATATATATCACTATATTGACACGCACTATGGTACCCATTATGGCATTGGATGCTCATATCACCGAGTACTTCGGTACAAGGTATATTATTAAAAAAAATTAAATTAAATTAAATAAAAAAAACCTTAAACTGTATTATGGAAAGCAGGAAGTGAACAAATGTAACAGTTACTGATTGTAAAAGTACCAGATGGAGGGGTAGGATTTAATAAGCTTTGCTTCTTCCTACTCCTTTTGGACATGTGGAACTGGGAACTGATTATGGGATGCACTCAATTGTAATCTGATGCATGTTCAAATGAAATAAAACCATTACCATTACCATTACCATTACCATTACCATTAACAAATGTCATACCTCAGAAATATAGCAACATGTACCAATATGAGTTTAAAAGAAAAAAAAACAACATTTGAAAAGTTTGGATTTCCTTTAAGAACCCATTTGATTGGAGGCGCATAAAAAGCATAGACAATGCTGCATCTGTCCACCAGAGGTAGCAAGAGGACCCAAAGCCCGGCGGGATGCTGACACCATTGCTGCACCGCAATGAATGTGTTGCTCAGCCGCAATGCCTTCTGGGAAAACATTAAAATGTTGGCTTATGGCATATTGGGACATGTTTGTATATTTGTCCGATATATTTATTGAGTGCTAAGATGCTGTGGGATTAGTTTAGTGTCATTAGTAAAGTGTGTCAGGCTGTTTTTTGTTATACAGTGATATATAACCACCCCCTGCGATTTCAAAGGGTTGGCAAGCTTGTTGCGAGTGCACTTGTAGCTCATGGGTGGATGGATGCTGCCAAAAAAGAGCGACTGTTTCCTCACTGACTTGTGAGTAGTACAGTATTTAAACAGTTAGTAGTCGTTCAGCAGTAAGGAAGACGTCATGAGATTAGAGTTTAGCCATAAATTAAGCGCACCGCTGTGTAGGAAAACAAGTAGCGGCTTATACAGCGGAATTTACGGTACATGCAGTTCTGAAAACTCAAATAATAATCCCTCAGTCATGGTTACAGGGCAAAAACACTGACCACAAAGACTAAAATGTTCTAAAAGCTGAGCTATTGTCACTTATCAGCAACACAAAGGTGCCCTCTGTTTATTTACATCATCCAATCAATATAACATCTCATTTTCTGCTTCTCCCTTTTTCCCAGGGTGCCTTGCTGCAGCTGCCTGATGGAGCGACTTCATCAGCACTTGAAGAAAAACACGCTCCTGACTCCTCAGACTGACAACGAAGGATGGCAGAGACAGCCGCCGTTGGTCCGTCAGGCCGCAGGCAGCGGCGTTATTTACATTTCAGTCAACTATTCACTCATGTGTTTGAATGACCTTGTAAAGTCGGTAATCCCCCGCTTCACAATGAATAAATACATAAACAATGACGCAGTGTGCCAGAGCAGAGAGCACAGAACGCTAAAGAAAGACGAGGAGGGGCGGGCTGTAGGGGTGGGCGAATCAGATTTTGTGGTGATTTGCTGATAAGTAATTGCAATTTTGTGTGGTGGCTGTTGTGTAGTGACTGCGGGTAATGGCAAGATCCATACTGCACTTGTACGATCAATGTTTCTGACCTGTTTAGCTCAGTCACTCCATTGTCACCCCGCGTTACCATGGAGGCCCAACAGATGATGTTTTATTCAGAGATCAGCCTCAAATCTTTGCTGATTTATATCCAGGCGCCTCTGACAAACAACCCTGCAAAGACAATGGCGGCGGGATCGAGGAAGCTATTTTGCAATTTGGACCGTCAATAAAAATGCAAATAGTGTGGAAAAAGCGTTTATCTTGTGACAATGCAGGTGTCATGGCGAGGAAGTCGAGACAGATGCACCCGGAGGAGAAAGTGTTTTTTTTCTCCCAACAGTGGAAATGACTTGGGATTTTTATTTTATGTGAAAGAGGATATTAGACATTTTTCACCATCAACGCCATAAGTGCAATAAAAGGCCGCAAAAGTCACCTTTCCAGTTCGTGATACATTTAAGTTGACGCTTTGGAATGCTAACTTGATTAAATACTCCAGTTATATATTCTCATTATTCTACTTTTTACTGCATTGGTAAATCTGATAGCGTCCCGTAGATCCGTCATAGTACACACACTCACGATCCATGACACACCAGAGTTGTTCACAAGTCTTTTTTGCAAGTCCAAGTCAGATCTCAAGTCTTTATCAATGAGTCCAAGTCAAGTCACAAGGTTCTAAAAAATAAATCTCTGGTGTGTCTCTGGTTTTAATGAGCCTTTTAAGCTATTCATTCTATTAAGTATACTGAACAGCTATATAAGAAATACAAAAGAATTACATGAGAAATTCAAAGCATCGACTGTATTATTAATCCTCCTTTATTAAGTATCTGGTACTAACATGATTAATTTGAACAGGGCACTGTAATGCAATATACTCCAAATAGGTATGAATGTGAGTGTGAATGGTTGTTTGTCTATATGTGCCCTGTGGTTGGCTGGCGACCAGTCCAGGGTGTACCCCGCCTCTCGTCTGAAGACAGCTGGGATAGGCTCCAGCACCCCCGTGACCCTCATGAGGAAAAGCGGTAGAAAATGAATGAATGAATGAATGAATGAATGTAATGCAATATGAAGAAAACACACAATGAATGATTTCCTTTAAAGGGGACCTATTATGCTTTCCCACTATTCTGACCTATAAATGTAGTTAAAATGTTACATTCTCGTGTTAAACCATGCCAAAGTTTCACATAATGAGGTTTGCGTATTTGGAAGTGAGCCCTGAAAGACGTTTGGGATGGCTCAAAATACACGGTTTCAAAAGGCCTGGTAAAACCGCACCTTTGTGATGTCACATAGGGTTGGATTTCCTTATATGGTTCATAGTCAGGAAGCACTATGCGTGTGACTGTATTCTTTCAGAATGAAAATATTTGACAATGTCTACAATGTCCCGTATTGTGCAGGCTCAGTCAGAACATAATAAGAAGGAAAATGTCAACAAGCATTGTCTGTGAATTACCATGTCAAAAGGGAGGAAATGACATTTAGCTCCTCAGATGTTAGACTTACCTCAATGTTAAAATGCAAAATATAAAGAAAAGAAAGGAAAAAGGAAAACATAATGATTGTTCATGAGTGCCAAAACACTAGTCTGAGTCGAGTTTGAAGTCTTTTGAGCATGAGACCAAGTTAAGTTTAAAGTCTCTCTGTGCGTTGAGTCGCAACCTTAAGTCCCCATCTCTGTGACACACTTAGCACAATCAGATTTGCACAATATGTACATATGACTGGTGGAAAAATATTGGGAGAGTCAGCCACACAGTAGTTTTTGTATTGCCGTCACTCTCACAAGCTTAACTTTCACTTTGACACAACCTTTCATTTTCCAAAGGGTGCACCCTGTTGGACACACAGTGGATGCATTGTTCTCACTCTCAGAGGCTTAACTTTCACTTCTACACAAACTTTCATTTTCCAAAGGGTGCACCCTGTTAGACACACAGTGGACACATTGTTCTCACTCTCACAGGCTTAACTTTCACTTCTACACAAACTTTCATTTTCCAAAGGGTGCACCCTGTTAGACACACAGTGGATTCATTGTTCTCACTCTCAGAGGCTTAACTTTCACTTCTACACAAACCTAACTTTCACTTTGTAGAGCGGCACAAATACACCTAATATTGTGTTCTACAGCTTGGTATATAGTATACCAAAACAAAGGTTAGACTCTCATCTTTCATCAGAAAAAAAAGTTACAGTCGAACATGAGTAAGTTTCAGCAAAGTATCAGTTCTCAAACAAAAACAATTTCCACATTTGGAACTGAACTGTGTGTGTACGTGTTTACACAAGCGTTAAATTTCCCTTCAATGTGTAATCTGTTCAGCGCTACAAGAGTCTGTGCCTTTTCACTCATTGGTTGCTGTTCAGTGTGCGGTACTATGGGAAAGTTGCAGGCAGTCTTCTTACAAAAGGTACTTCTGCCGACTTGTGACTGTTTTTCTGGCTTAAAACTGCTTGTTGCATCTCTAGCAAAAACAAAAGTAAAAACATATAAATATGTCTTTGTCAGCAAATAAGTTAATATGTGTAAAAAATACTTTACACGGCAGAGATATGACCTACATGTAGATTTGTGTGGGAGTCCCACACAATATGCACTTTGTGAGTCTTGTCCACTGTCCTGTTTATTTACAACAGGGGTGCTCACACTTTTTCAGCATGCGAGCTACTTTTAAAATGACCGAGTCAAAATGATCTACCCACTACAAAAATGCAAAACATCTATTTATTTTCAAATGTATTGAGGATTATTTGTACGTACAATGTATGTTGATGTACCTTACATAACCAAATGAGCCAATATTGCAAAACACACATAATTAACTATTAACATTTTTTGTAATTACCTGAGTTTACTTTGATGACTTGCACTGAATTGAACCAGCCAGGGATGCATAGTCCGGACAGTAGCTGCTGATAGCCAGCCTCAAGCACACTTCCAAATGTTTATCAGTCATGGATAATATCCGTATCATAATATCCGTATAATATTCCATATCCGTATGGAAGTGATATGTTTTTTGCCTTTTTACTTGGTCCAGTTTTTGCCTTTTTACTTGGTCCAGCTCCTTCACTCATTTTAGTGACCATAAACTTTAGCGAGGGCTTTAAAATTTCGCAATTCGCCGACTAGCTTAGCACTTTGCATCGTTGTTTACGCATGAGCGGTGACCTAAAGGTCAAAATTCAGTTGCCATCTGACTGGTTGTCCTGTATGTCAATCAAGTAACGGGGATGGATGATAGGCTGACATCGTAAGTTCTGCTGCACTTAGAGACGTTGTTTGATTTGATTGGTCGCCCGAAGGGCAACATTCAGTTGTCATCTGAATGGCTGCCCTGTATATCAATCAAGTGACGGCATTGATGCTGGGATGATATTTTTTTAATGTCACGCCGCGATCGACCAGCGATCGACCAGTACCACCTCCGCGATCGACCGGTAGCTCGCGATCGACTTAATGAGCACCCCTGATTTACAACAACCAGTGTTATAACATTTTTGTCTGTTTTGGGGGAATTTGGCAAATCTGATCTTTTGGATGGTCTATCAGGAGCAATAAATGGCTGAGCAGTGTGCCAAGGACATGTTTACAATGCAGTGTGTATTCTGCTCACCATCATGGCCGCCAAATCATGGGTGCTGACTTTACATTCCTATTCATTTCTAGTGTCCTTGTACCAGGCCACTTCAGTTATTATATCGGGGTGTCAAACTTGTGCCATGGAGGGCCGAGACACTGCTGGTGGACAGGTGATTTTAATGATCAGCACCTCTTTCCATTTGAGGGAAGGAGCTCATCAATTAAATCACCTGCTGGAGAGAAATCCTGTGTATTATTAACACGTGTATTATATCAACACAATGGTGCCCAGAAGTCACATTGTAGGGATCTCCACCTACTGGCCTGGCATGCATACTTATGCATGCTTACATGTTACTATGCCCTGAATGCTATCTACTCCTGCATATGTTGCTAATCCAATCCCACTTCGCTCCACAGTGGCTGCATCAGCTTGCGGTGTTGCAAAGAAACCATCTGGGTGGGCACAGCAGGATGCTGAGGAAGATACATTAGCAAGCATGCAGCGCGAGCGAGCGAGAGGCACTTTTTCTTTTCCCTGACTTGGTGTTTCCACGCTCGCTGACTCTGCCTGCCAGCGGAGTAAGTGCACAGGTAAGCTTCCGTCTTATTGGTGCAGACGGTGATGGAGGACGCTCTCCATCGACTGCGACATGCCGCTCATTGATTTGCTTTTTGCTGCCTGGAGCTCGCAGGTAAACTCCATCACTGACGGGGAGTTTTGCAGACCCATTTCAACATCAGCTGTTAGCGCTTATGAGCAGTGGAAAGAGAAAAACTACTGTCATTGAGGGTTTCAGTGGAAAAAAGGACGAGGGCCACGGCTGTGGTCAAGAGACCTTCTTAACACAGAGGCATTCAAAATATGAGCACTGTATGCCACTTCCTGTTTACTTGTGGTAACAACATAAGAGTGTCAGAAAAATTATGAGCAGACGTTTTTGGTCACTGTGCACTTTATTTTTAGTGAGAGGCAAATTGTTCTACACAAACTTTCATTTTCCAAAAGGTGCACCCTGTTAGACACACAGTGGATGCATTGTTCTCACTCTCACAGGCTTAACTTTCACTTCTACACAAACTTTCATTTTCCAAAAGGTGCACCCTGTTAGACACACAGTGGATGCATTGTTCTCACTCTCACAGGCTTAACTTTCACTTCTACACAAACTTTCATTTTCAAAAAGGTGCACCCTGTTAGACACACAGTGGATGCATTGTTCTCACTCTCACAGGCTTAACTTTCACTTCTACACAAACTTTCATTTTCCAAAAGGTGCACCCTGTTAGAAACACAGTGGATGCATTGTTCTCACTCTCACAGGCTTAACTTTCACTTCTACACAAACTTTCATTTTCCAAAAGGTGCACCCTGTTAGACACACAGTGGATGCATTGTTCTCACTCTCACAGGCTTAACTTTCACTTCTACACAAACTTTCATTTTCCAAAAGGTGCACCCTGTTAGACACACAGTGGATGCATTGTTCTCACTCTCACAGGCTTAACTTTCACTTCTACACAAACTTTCATTTTCCAAAAGGTGCACCCTGTTAGACACAGTGGATGCATTGTTCTCACTCTCACAGGCTTAACTTTCACTTCTACACAAACTTTCATTTTCCAAAAGGTGCACCCTGTTAGACACACAGTGGATGCATTGTTCTCACTCTCACAGGCTTAACTTTCACTTCTACACAAACTTTCATTTTCCAAAAGGTGCACCCTGTTAGACACACAGTGGATGCATTGTTCTCACTCTCACAGGCTTAACTTTCACTTCTACACAAACTTTCATTTTCGAAAAGGTGCACCCTGTTAGACACACAGTGGATGCATTGTTCTCACTCTCACAGGCTTAACTTTCACTTCTACACAAACTTTCATTTTCCAAAAGGTGCACCCTGTTAGACACACAGTGGATGCATTGTTCTCACTCTCACAGGCTTAACTTTCACTTCTACACAAACTTTCATTTTACAAAAGGTGCACCCTGTTAGACACACAGCGGATGCATTGTTCTCACTCTCACAGGCTTAACTTTCACTTCTACACAAACTTTCATTTTCCAAAAGGTGCACCCTGTTAGACACACAGTGGATGCATTGTTCTCACTCTCACAGGCTTAACTTTCACTTCTACACAAACTTTCATTTTCAAAAAGGTGCACCGTGTTAGACACACAGTGGATGCATTGTTCTCACTCTCACAGGCTTAACTTTCACTTCTACACAAACTTTCATTTTCCAAAAGGTGCACCCTGTTAGACACACAGTGGATGCATTGTTCTCACTCTCACAGGCTTAACTTTCACTTCTACACAAACTTTCATTTTCCAAAAGGTGCACCCTGTTAGACACACAGTGGATGCATTGTTCTCACTCTCACAGGCTTAACTTTCACTTCTACACAAACTTTCATTTTCCAAAAGGTGCACCCTGTTAGACACACAGTGGATGCATTGTTCTCACTCTCACAGGCTTAACTTTCACTTCTACACAAACTTTCACTGTTTTTCAACAAAACAGGATTGAATATTACTCTTAATGTTAATGTTACTATGGTACACATAATGTGATTTTATGGTCATATCACCTTGTACTTCGGTACGAGGTACATTGTAAAAAAATTAAAAATAAAAATAAATATATTATAAAAAAAACTTAAACTGTATTATGGAAAGCAGGAAGTGAACAAATGTAACAGTTAGTGATTGTAAAAGTACCAGATGGAGGGGTAGGATTTAATAAGCTTTGCTTCTGCCTACTCTTTTTGAACATGTGGAACTGGGAACTGATTATGTGACGCACTCAATTGTAATCTGATGCATGTTCAAATGAAATTAAACCATTACCATTATCATTACCAATATTTTTTTTAAATACGAGATGAGACTGGATGAAAATTTTAGTGGTTGGTCTACCAGATGTTTATTCCTGTTGTGCATATAATTTTTCAGTTTTCAATATTGTGCATGTGTATGGTTCTGGAGTTGTAATTCAAGGGTTGGACTACAGGGGGCACTAGTGTTTGCCTGCTAGTTATCCAATAATGCTGCAATGATGTCAGCCTCCCTCTGGGCTCGTTCGACTCCCTCTTATGGACAGAGGCAACATTGCAGCAATAACCAGTGAAAAGCTTTGCTGGGATGAAATGCTGAAATAGCTGTTTTTTTTAATTTTATTTTGAGCTCGTATTGGTACTTGCCTTGTATATTTCTTACCCAGCTTTTGAGTGTTTAGTTTCCGGGTGATGATTTCATCATTCTTTGTAAGATGACACTGTGAGCCAGACTGCTTTGTTGAGTAATGACCTCCTGCAATTTCAAATGCAAGCTCATCTTGAGCTCATCATAGCTCATGACTGACTGGTCGTCATGGAGTCATTTGCGCCTCAATATGCCATTTTGCCGGTGCATCTTTTATATTTACAAATATATGTTTATTTCTCAAAATTTTGTGGGTGCGGCTAAAATACCGGTGTGTCTAATACACCAGAAATGACAGTAAATAAACAAATGGGTGTACAAGCAGTGGACCGTATAAGTTGACTTAAGCAGGCACTTTTTCCATAGAGTTATTTGTCATAAACGAGTTAGTGACATAAGCTGGTCCCCCTGCAGATTATCAGACGACAAAGCAACGATTCACCTTTAAAATGCCACAACATTCTAAATCCAGACTGCAACACTCTTGACCCCCCTGCCTTGAAGACTTTGAAGGATTAAACCATAATCTCTTCTTATTTCCAAAAACATCCTGTCTGACTCCCAAGTATATTTCTTGTCATTTCCTTCTTACCATCTGCATGAGAATTGCTTTATTTTTCCACATGTGCAAAAATTGTGAAAACACGAAGAGATGCATGGGTCAGGTTTTTGTTTTGCTCTTTAAACAAAGCATACAATGCAAACGTCTTTACTGTCACTGCTCAGTGTATAACAAAGCTGCAGAGACGTGGCATCATGTGACGTGACCTCCGGTGGCTTTTTTAAAGCAGTCTGTTATACAATCTGACAAGACGTGCGTAATGACTGCACAAATGGAAAGCAGCTACAAAGAAGTGATTGATGTAATTGGTTTGCTCATGTCGCGATTGAGTTGGTGTTATTAGAACCATAATCATATATGAGAAAAAGCTCTCCGTATGATACTGTGCACGTCTACAACCACAATAATAAACAGTGAAGACCAATAAAAAAATCAATGGAAAATGAATGAGTAACACTATCACCATAATAACTGTAGAGGAAATAATAAATAATAATAAATAATAAAAATAAGATCATTGGTTCAAATGTGAAACCGGTACACCAAAGTTGGGCATAGACAGCGCCGGTGTTAGCTGCCTCGTTAGCACTGAACGGCACCCAGCATGGCTGCGGTGTTGTCACCGTTCAACAAATGACTTACATGGAGGGTCACCAAATGCGGAGATGTGATTCAGAGTGAGACAGGAGTGGAGGAAAAGTGTTCTAAACCATTTACTCGACTCCGAACAACAAGCAACAACCACTTGACAATGTCGCTGTTGCCAACAACAATCGCATGACCCGGAAACAGAAACGCTGTGTGGAAAATGATGACCTATACATTGATCACATTTATTATCTTTTATTTTTATTTTTATTTATGGTGTTATTGTGACATGAGTTGCAGAATTAGTCGAGTGGAGTTCGATTCCACCCTCGGCCATGTCTGTGTGGAGTTTGCATGTTCACCCCGTGCATGCGTGGGTTTTCTCCGGGTACTCCGGTTTCCTCCCACATTCCAAAAACATGCTAGGTTAATTGGGCACTCCAAATTGTCCATAGGTATGAATGTGAGTGTGAATGGTTGTTTGTCTATATGTGCCCTGTGATTGGCTGGCGACCAATGCAGCTTGTATCCTGACCTATCTGATAAATCAATAGGCATATGTTGATAAATTCCTTTGATCACCCGTGGCTTGTACTATTGCAGCCTGGGGCGATCCTTTTGTGGAGTATAGTGTCCCTAACTAAAGTCTTGGGTAGCGTCTTCAACCCACTTTCCTTCACACCGCGCCTATAGTTTCTAATGCTGATTAATCATGATTAAATAATAAAAAAATAAAATAAAAAAAGATTAAATTGATAACAATTCGTAATCATTTCACAGCTCTTGAGCTCTAATTTAGTGGCGCAATGCAAAATGCTGCAGGGTGTGCACTGATGTGCAGTCCAGTGGGCCCTGTACATTTAAAGGCAATCAGAAGCGTTCATTTGATTGGTTGAGATTACATCGGCTGTGTGAAACCCACTCACGCCTTCTCGCCTCCATCTTTGCGTCGGTGGGAGGGGTGGAGGCGTGGGTGTGGCAGACTGGCCACACCCCTTTGGATCAGGTGCACAGGTCAGCTTTATTGAATACATTTTCCCCGTAATAAATGTGGTAACTTCACATTTCAGGTTAGAGTCGGACTGTCTGGAACGGGCTGACGCTAACCATGATTCCATTGTATATGAAAAATTTATGAGTATTTTTAAAGAAAACCTTATACTGTCAAGTATGAAATGACACAAGCAATTCATTCATTCATTCATTTTCTACCGTTTTTTTCCTCACAAGGGTTGCAGGGGTGCTGGAGCCTATCCCAGCTGTCTTCGGGCGAGAGGCGGGGTGCACCCAGGACTGCTGGCCAGCCAATCACAGGGCACATATAGACAAACAACCATTCACACTCACATTCATACCTATGGACAATTTGGAGTGGCCAATTAACCTAGCATGTTTTTGGAATGTGGGAGGAAACCGGAGTACCCGGAGAAAACCCACGCATGCACGGGGAGAACATGCAAACTCCACACAGAGATGGCCGAGGGTGGAATTGAACCGCGGTCTCCTACCTGTGTGGTCTGTGCGCTAACCACTTGACCGCCGCGCCACCCACAAGCAATTCATCTTCATGTTAAATGCGCCATTTTTTTTCATTACTACAATGAACTGGAATCAAGCTGGAAAACAGCAAGGGATTGTCTTTATGGATTTAATCTTGCGCGTGAGGAGAAAGAAGCGCTGCAGTCAAGCATACATGCAAGTTCCAAGACTTCTCTCTTCACTGACATTTACTGACATTTCTACATGGGCCCAGTCTCTCACATTGCACAAACCTGGGACTGATTACTGTCCCAGAACATGACAGGCTCCAAAGTGTACATATGACTAAAACACATTAATCCCAAGTGTTGTAGACACAATGGCACTTATATTCAAGATTATTTCCTAGTCTAGAGGGCTCTAATAATATTAAAGGGGACCTATTGTGCTTTTTTCCACTTTTCTGACCTATAAATGTAGTTAGAAAGAAGCCCTGAAAGAAGTTTGGGATGGCTCAAAACACTGGGTTTCAAAAGGTGTGCTAAAACTGCCTCTTTGTGATGTCACAGAGGGGTGGGCTTCCTTATTATGTAAACCAGGGGTGCTCATTAAGTCGATCGCGATCTACCGGTCGATCGCGGAGGTGGTACTGGTCGATCGCTGGTCGATCGCGGCGTGACATAAAAAAAATATCATCCCAGCATCAATGCCGTCACTTGATTGATATACAGGGCAGCCATTCAGATGACAACTGAATGTTGCCCTTCGGGCGACCAATCAAATCAAACAACGTCTCTAAGTGCAGCAGAACTTACGATGTCAGCCTATCATCCATCCCCGTTACTTGATTGACATACAGGACAACCAGTCAGATGACAAGTGAATTTTGACCTTTAGGTCACCGCTCATGCGTAAACAGCGATGCAAAGTGCTAAGCTAGTCGGCGAATTGCGTCAGATTTTAAGCCCTCGCTAAAGTTTATGGTCACTAAAATGAGTGAAGGAGCTGGACCAAGTAAAAAGGCAAAAACATATCACTTCCATACGGAATGGGAGGTGGACTTTTTTTTCACAATGTCTTTTTCCAAGTGCGTTTGCCTCATATGCCATTCTACCATCGCAGTACCAAAGAAGGGAAATGTGGAGTAATGTGGAGGTAATTACAAAAAATGTTAATAGTTAATTATGTGTGTTTTGCAATATTGGCTCATTTGGTTATGTAAGGTACATCAACATACATTGTACGTACAAATAATCCTCAATACATTTGAAAATAAATAGATGTTTTGCATTTTTGTAGTGGGTAGATCATTTTGACTCGGTCATTTTAAAAGTAGCTCGCATGCTGAAAAAGTGTGAGCACCCCTGATGTAAACTCTCTGCCCTCCCCCAAGCTCTGCTTCCCCCGCCCTCCAACAAGTTTACTTGCTAGCAATGTCTGGTCAGGGAAAGCCACATTTGTTTACAATTCCTAAAGACATCACCATCAGGCCAAGTGGTTGGAGTTCCCGATTCCCTACCAGCCAAATAATAGCCTTTCCCACCACAATTAGTGGCTCTATCCGAGTTTTGCGGTAGTCCCACAAATCACATGGGAGCGAGTGGCAAAATGCTAAAGCTACTTACCATTACCGACATTTAAAAAAGACAAATCGCCGTTTTTCAACTCCTATAACGTTTGCGGCACAAACCGGAACTCTTTCTATGCACTGGCAGTGTGACCAACCACAGTGTAGTGGGCGTTCCTGCAGGCGGGCTGTGGGTAGAATACATTAAAACAGATGGTTTTCGTGGGAACCACAAAATCCAAACACATACAGAACACTTTCTGTGCTGGTTTATTGTGTCTAGCTGCTCTATAGGAGTCCGCCACTCAATACGAAGGGACGAAAAATGACTATAATAGGTCCCCTTTAAAAAACATATTTATGACATCAAACATGACATAAAGAGGTTTTTTTATGCCTAACTACGAAAATGAAAACTACTTTGCGCAAATTCACTTATCATGGTAAGGCCAATTAATTGTGATAAATGAGGGATTACAGTAAATATTGATATGTTCTTCCAGTTTTAGCTACTTAAACAGCATATGTATTGTACATAAAGACTGAAATGCTAATTTGTGTTGCCTTTTGTTAATGTGTTTATAGAAATGCTTATTTGTTTCGGCTTTGGTTAATTTGTTATTGTTTGCTAAAGTGTTTTGGACTTCCTAACACCGACAAAATGGAATGTACCAAATCCTTGTTCCTGATTGGTTCACTTTCTGTAAAGCCGGGATTTGGTACGTTCTCTTTCCGGTTTGGGGAATTGCAATTTGTTTTGTTGTTTGTGAAAGTGTTCCTCTTTTTCTCAGGGGGTCTTCGGCAAATGTGGCTCCACAAACCCAGGCTTTGAGCTCAAGATGCAACTCGACAAAACTTAACATTTACTTCAAAATGTAAACCAAGGAGTTAAATAAGTATCGTTTATTGTGTTGAGAAATGTCTAAGCGCCAGATGCAGCCATATCTGGCTCCTGAGCCGTGGGCTCCCTACCCCAGAAAGTTAAAGCTGTGAGTATAAAAGAGACTGTAATGACAAACACACAGAAGAGTATGGCTGCGGGTCAGATGGGACCTATGTTCCAATCTTGTGTACAAATTTGCGATGAGCACTGTGTATTTTTTTGCAACCATCCTGTGGGAACTGGCACAGATAATTAATTTGGTTTCATAAACGTCTGCTGCCACATACTCGACAACAGGGAGTTCCCGCTAAACAAATAATGAAATCACTGCAGGTAAGCCGCATGGGAAAATCAGCGTTATGTGCGCATCCCAGCATGTGTGTAATAAATATGTTTGTATGTGTAATATACTAATATACACTGTGTACAGATGGGGTGTCTTCCAGCTGCTGCCAGGTTTCCTGGGAAATCAGAGCACACAAAAGGAGGCCTTGAAGGAGATGGGGGGGGGGGGGCAACAAATAACTACATTTGCTGGGAAAGCAAGAGGAACATTGGAAATTATTTTAAAAAAGACTGAGAATGTGGCCTGGTTTCGAAACAGCAATCAAATCCTCACGAAGAGAATCATCATTCACTCTCACTTCTGCTGCATCACCCATACAGAGGGAGAGGGGAGAAAGGACACTACATTAAGCACACCTGCACAATGTAAAAAGATCCTGGATGGTAAAAATTCCGTGGGCAGCCTATGGCAAATATTGTCCAATATTGAGCCTTATTGTCCCTTTAGGGCCACTGTACTCTCAATTTCACTTGTGTTGGTGACCCAAACAAGTCTGAGTGGATGTACTCAACAAGCTACACAATCTCACACTACAGGGGTGACTACACCCCTCACATTTCAGCACTTTGGTATGTCTTCTCAGGGGAGAATACTTTAGAAGGTAAACTTCCTTACACTTTAGAGTCGTCAGTGTGCAGCTTGTATAGTCTTGTAGATTTACAATCCACTGAAAATGACTTGACTAGCATGGTCATTGTGGTGCTAGTGTCGCGGTTCGGCATGTCTGTGTTGCGATGCGACCCCAGGATGCAGACAGCAGGACCGAATGCAGGTAAAAATATTTATTTTAGCTATAATTGCAGTAGCAGGAAAAAGGCAACTCAGGTAGCAGAAGGACAAACTATAATGATCCCACACGGGAGAAGCACACACCTGAACTAAATACACACAGAAATTAGGGACAGGTGTGGGTGACTATGGCAACCAAGGAAGACAGGGCAAAACAGGAAGTTAAATACAAAATAAGAGAGTCCAGAACGGAAACCAAAGCCCAAAAAGGTAACACAATGTCACATGGGAAACCCCACAGGGCATGACAGCTAGGGGCTGCATGAGTGCTGCCAGATTTCCAACATGTACTGTACAAACTGGGCAAAATGGCAGTTTCCCAGTCCAAATACACCTACCTTGAAGATGAGTGCCTTGCTGAGGAAAGTGAAGGTGATGGAGTAGAGGGGCACCCTCTAGGACAGGGGTGCTCATTAAGTCGATCGCGAGGTGGTACTGGTCGATCGCTGGTCGATCGCGGCGTGACATTAAAAAAATATCATCCTAGCATCAATGCCGTCACTTGATTGATATACAGGGCAGCCATTCAGATGACAACTGAATGTTGCCCTTCGGGCGACCAATCAAATCAAACAACGTCTCTACGTGCAGCAGAACTTACGATGTCAGCCTATCATCCATCCCCGTTACTTGATTGACATACAGGACAACCAGTCAGATGACAACTGAATTTTGACCTTTAGGTCACCGCTCATGCGTAAACAGCGATGCAAAGTGCTAAGCTAGTCGGCGAATTGCGTCAGATTTTAAGCCCTCGCTAAAGTTTATGGTCACTAAAATGAGTGAAGGAGCTGGACCAAGTAAAAAGGCAAAAACATATCACTTCCATACGGAATGGGAGGTGGACTTTTTTTTTCACAATGTCTTTTTCCAAGTGCGTTTGCCTGGCTAACCTGGCTATCAGCAGCTACTGTCCGGACTATGCATCCCTGGCTGGTTCAATTCAGTGCAAGTCATCAAAGTAAACTCAGGTAATTACAAAAAATGTTAATAGTTAATTATGTGTGTTTTGCAATATTGGCTCATTTGGTTATGTAAGGTACATCAACATACATTGTACGTACAAATAATCCTCAATACATTTGAAAATAAATAGATGTTTTGCATTTTTGTAGTGGGTAGATCATTTTGACTCGGTCATTTTAAAAGTAGCTCGCATGCTGAAAAAGTGTGAGCACCCCTGCTCTAGGAGGATGGAAGGGAGGTAGTGATGTCTTCATGAAGGAGTGGAAGAGGATTCCAGTAACATGCATGTTTGGTTAATTGGTGACTCCAAATTGTCCATAGGTATGAATGTGAGTGTGAATGGTTGTTTGTCTATATGTGCCCTGTGATTGGCTGGCCACCGGTCCAGGGTGTACCCCGCCTCTGGCCCGAAGTCAGCTGGGATAGGCTCCAACATAGCCCAGCGACAGACAGACGGCGGCACAATGTATTTTCACACACAGAGTCTGACGCTTTTTAACTTCAATCTGACCTGTAAACATCAACAGCGGTGCAATTCCCACACTATACGTACAACACGTCTCTAGTCCCTTTGTCATTGCGACAACATGTCGTCATTGTCACTAGACAGACCGCAAATCTTTATTATGCGTGTATGTGTGGTCTGAATAAACAGAAATGCCAAACAAAGCAATACATGGAGATTCTACCACTTATCACTCATTTTGTAACTCTTTATGCGGAAGTAAAATTTAAGTAGGCTCGGAAATGCCAGAATTGAACTTAAACGACGTGGTGTCTTTGAACACAACTCATCATTGCTTCTAATAGCACAGTTAAAGTCAGATTGATATATTCTGCTATTAAAGGGGATCTATTATGCTTTTCCCCATCCCTGATCTATACATGTAGTTAGAATTTTGTATTCTTGTGTTAAACAATGCCAAAGTTTCAGATAATGATTGTGCATTTGGAAGTGAGCCCTGAAAGAAGTTTGAGATGGCTCAAAACACTTGATTTCAAAAGGCGTGGTAAAAGTGCCCCTTTGTGATGTCACAGAGGGGTGGACTTCCTTATATGGGTGTAGCTGTAAGCCAGATAAGCTCTCTGCCATCCTTCAAGCTCTGCTACTTTGTTTATGAAATAAGCTCAGGCAGAAGTTTGTTACAAGTTCTCGATAGCGGACCACAGAATGCAGGTTGTAGGAGTAGAAAGTTCTTTAATAACAAAAGAAAAAGGAAGAAACTATGGGCGCTGGTGGAAGAGGCACACCCGGATGAGGAAGCAGGCTAGAGTCCGCTGGGAAGGGAGGCAGGGACAGCTGGACAGGAGCGTCGTGCGAGGACGTCAGGTAGAGTGAGCCAAAGAACCAGCGACTCCGAGCTGCCTCCAATCAGCCTAAGTAGCGGAGCGGTCTGATGGGGAACAGGTGCGGCGTCCAGCTGTCCCAGCTCCAGGCGGGTGATAGACTGGGGAGAGAGAGAGGGCGAGCACCACAAGAGGCAACAGGTGATCGTCACAGTACCACCCCGAGCGTCTCCTGGACGCTTACCTGGCTTTTCAGGAAACCGGCGGTAAAAATCGGTGAGGAGGCGTGGGTCGAGGATAAGGGACCTCGCGACCCACGAGCGCTCCTCTGGGCCGTAACCCTCCAAGTCGACCAGATACGGGAAGCCCCTGCCCCTTCTTCTCACGTCCAAAACTGCCTAGACTAACTGCAGGGTGACCATCGACTAGCCTGGGTGGAAGGGGAGGCACCTCGGGGGGGCTGAGGGTGACAGGTTTAATGCGAGAAACGTGGAATACCGGGTTGCACTTGAGGGAATGTGGGAGGAGCAGCTTGACGGAGACCCTGCTGATGACCCCTGTGATGGGGAAAGGCCCGACGAACCTGGGGGCCAGTTTTCTTGAGTCCACGGCCAGAGGCAGGTCACGGGAGGACAGCCACACCTCTTCTCCCACCTGGTAGTGGGGGGCAGGTGTGCAATGGCGGTTGACTACCCGTTGGTTCTGCTCTGATGTCCCTGCAAGGGCGGACTGGGTGTTGCACCAGGCTGAGCGTGCCCGGTGGAGGTGGGCGGCCACCAACGGAACTGTGGAGTCCGGTTCTAAGGAGGGGAATGCTGGTGGCTGGAAGCCATAGGCGGCGTGGAATGGAGACAGGCCTGTGGCGGAACTGATCAGGGAGTTATGAGCATACTCAATTCAAAGAAGATCGGTGGCCCATGTGGTTGGCTGTTAATGATAGACGCACCGGATGGCAGCCTCCAGGTCCTGGTTGGTCCGTTCTGTCTGCCTGTTACTCTGTAGGTGGTAGCCGGAAGTGAGGCAGGGGGTTTCCCCCAGGGACCTGCAGAAAGCCCTCCAAACTGCGGACGAGAACTGGGGACCTCTATCAGAAACCACCTCCAACGGAATGCCGTTGGAGCGAACCAGGAGCTGAGCGGTCTCCAGGGCAGAGGGGAGCTTGGGGAGGGCAATGAAGTGGGCCATTTTAGAAAACCTGTCCACAATGGTGAGGATGGTGGTCTTGCCGCTTGAAGGGGGGAGACCAGTAACAAAATCCACGGCTATGTGGGACCAGGGCCGGGACGAGATGGGCAGAGGGTGGAGGAGTCCAGCGGGGGCCTGGTGGGAGGCCTTGTTCCGGGCGCAGACTGCACAGGCGGCCACAAACCTCTTGGCATCTGCTCGGAGGGTGGGCCATCCAAACATGTTGGCAAAGAAGGAAGATGGTGCGGCTGATACCGGGGTGGCATGCCAGCTTGGAACTGTGGCCCCAGCCTAACACGTCGGAGCAGAGTCTGGGAGTGACGAACAGGTGTCGAGGTGGGCAAGCTTTGGGGGTTGGATCATCTAGAGGGACTCCATGACCTGCCTCTCAATATCCCACTGGAGGCGCCTGGAGGATGCAAGAGTTAGGCATGATAGGTTCCGGGGTGGTCTGTTCGGTGGGAGTGGCGTAAATTCGGGATAAAGCATCCGACTTAGTGTTCTGGGACCCTGGGCGGAAGGTAATAATGAAGTTAAAACGGGTGAAGAACAGGGCCCACCTGGCTTGGCTGGCTAGGTCTCTGAGCGGAGCGGTTATAGGCCAGGTTCCTGTGGTCCGTGAGGACTGTAAATGGGAGTTCCGCCCCCTCCAACCAGTGCCTCCACTCCTAGAGGGCCAGGACGACGGCCAGGAGTTCCCTGCTGCGTACATGTTGGATGTCTTTCGAGGGAAGGTGAAAAAATAAGGATATCGTCGAGGTATACAAAAAGGAGACAAGACAGCATACCTTGAAGCTGCATTCTGGCAGCAGCAGGTCACCGCGACCGCCCCCCTCGCGGGGAGGCCGGTAGGTGACAAGTGGTGAGAGCGACGAGGAGGAGCCTGCGAGGGTCGAGTGGGACAGCGGGAGATAGTGTGGCCCACCGCGCCGCAGTAGATGCAGAGACGCAGGCGGAGTCTGCGCTGCCTCTCCTCCACTGTGAGCCAATTACCTCCAAGCTGCATGGGTTCGTCCAGTGCCCACGCCGGTGGTGTCGGTCACTTGAGGCCCGGGGCTGCTTGTCCGTTGAGGAGGTGTGGCATGTCCGTGCCGCTGGAGGGTCGCCTCTTCGTGGTCGCGCAGCCGCTTGTCATTGCGCACAGACAGCTCGATGAGGTCGTCTAGGTTTGCTGGAAGTGCAAGCGGGATCATGTGGGCCCTGATGTGGTTCGCCAGTCCGCGGAAAAAAGCGTTCAGGATTGCTGTAGCGTTCCAATCACTCTGGGATGCCAGCGTGCGGAATTCAACGGCGTAATCAGAAACTTGGCGCCGCCCCTGGCGCAACGTGAACAGATCCCGGGAGGCCTCTCTGCCTGGCGGGTTGCACTGGAAGACTTGTTCCAGGGCCTTGGGGGCATATGATGCATGATGGGGCGCGGCGACTCCACTCCACTGTGGCTCATACTTCGGCTCGCCCCGAGAGATGGGAGATGACGAACGTGACTTGTGCTCGCTCGGAGGAAAAAGCCGCCGTGTGCCATTCGAAGTGGAGCTCGCACTGTGTGAGGAACGATCGAACGTCGCCGGAGTCTCCAGTGAAGCGTTCTGGTCTTGGCAGCTGTGGGCTGGCGGGTGGTTTGGCCTGGGCTGGCGTGGCGATGGTGCTGACCGCCGTGCTGTCATTAGAAGCGCCACGAGCAATGTGTTGAGGTGGGCGCCCAGACTCTCCATCATGGCGTCTTGACGAGCCGACAGTCCTTGGAGGCAAGTTCCTATAGCGGTAAGTTGCTCCTCTTGTATCCCGAGGCGTTGCGCTTGGGTCCGGCTTCGCGTGGTCCATCATTTGACTGGTTCTTTCCGTTACGAGTTCTCGATAGCGGACCACAGAAAGCAGCTGCAGGTTGTAGGAGTAGAAAGTTCTTTAATAACAAAAGAAAAAGGAACAAACTAAGGGTGCTGGTGGAAGAGGCACACCAGGATGAGGAAGCAGGCTAGAGTCCACTGGGAAGGGAGGCAGGGACAGCTGGACAGGAGCGAGAGCTGGCAGCAAGGTCGTGACGTGCGAGGACGTCCGGTAGAGTGAGCCAAAGAACCAGCGGCTCCCAGCTGCCTCCAATCAGCCTAAGTAGTGGAGCGGTCTGATGGGGAACAGGTGCGTCCAGCTGTCCCGGATCCAGGCGGGCGATAGACTGGGGAGAGAGAGAGAGAAAGAGAGAGAGGGCGAGCAGTCTTTCATGATATTGTCAAGTCCAGTCGATCCATCCATTTTCTATGCCGCTTGTCCTCACTAGCGTTGCAGGGGTATGCTGGAGCCTATTCCAGCGAACTTCCCAGGGAAGTCCAGTCCAAGGCCATTAAAAATTGTGACTATAGTCCATACTTCTGGAATATAGGATAGGGCCCCTTTTAACACGTCAACCACAGGAAGGGAACAGACTTCAGATGTTACTGAAGCATGGATAAGCAGGAGGACTAAAAGCGCTCTGCTTCCTTCTACTTTTCAGAACTGTGCAACTTATCATCTTCCTTAATGTAACTTGTTCGGCATGCCTGAAGCAAACCACTGCCATTATTTCAAAACTTTGAAACGCATGAAATGCGACTGACTAACCTTCCTTAAATAAAAGAGTGAGGCTATTAGAAACATTAGCAGCGACTTCTTATTCTTCTTCTGTCACTTTGTAAAAGTCATTTCTGCCATTGTTCCACTTCATCGCCAAAACGTCTCATTAAACCAAATTTCTGGTGAAAACGCACGCCAGCACCTGCCTGGAGTGATAATTTAATGGATGCATGTGTCAGTCTTTCCCCTGAAAAAACTTCCCCCTGCGTCAGGTTCGGCAGCCATGATCCACTCCTACTGATCCACAAATAGTCCCACATCCCATTCGCCGGCGTCTCAACGTGATGTACGAGGTTAAGTACAAAGATGGTGCTGCTGACGGCGCCTGGAAGGTGGGCGGCCAGAGAGGGAGAGGTGAGCTGTGGTGGGCGTATACGAGTGATTCATACCAGCTTGTCCCGCTTCTCTTCTATATGAGAGCCCGCGTCTATTGATGTCAAGAGGGAGTTCAAAGTTATTGATTTGGACAGAAATGCTCGCTCCAAGGAGGTAGTGTTGGCATACCTGGCCCACCACAGAACACAACTTCTCCTCCTTGTTTGTTTTGACTCATCCGACGTCTTTTCTCACCTTCCGATGACCTTTTTAGCTCTTTTTTTTGTTGGTTTCCTTCCTTGCATTTAGTGCGCCAGATAAAGAAGCATCCAGTCCAGCCAAGAGGCTGACCTGCCAGCATTGCTGTTTATGGAGCTTTCGCTCTGAGAGAAAGGTAATTTCACGCTCCGCGGAACAGACTCCAGTTCCAACGTGTGTCCTCGTGATTAATTAGGCCGTTTTCAAAAACGAACAAACCAGCAGCCAGGTGAAGATGTTAATTATTCCCACGTTATGCAGAGGATAGCGTGTAAGTAAATCACTTCAAACAATGCAGGTAATAAAAGATCTATGTTTGACCCCGGAACACATTTACGTTTGATTAAACTTTATTAAACTTTCAAAATGTGTAGCAAAAGTCAAATCTGTTTGTTCACGAATGTATTCCTTCCTGGTTTTTTGCACTATACTATCTGCATTCTGATCAAGGAGGGAAGGATTCCATTCATTCCAGCCCAAATTATGACATTCCTGCCGTTTTGGCAGGCAGGCAGGCCCGACATTTGAAGTGAAAAAAATGAAATTGCAAAAATGATGTATTTGTGTTTGTTCATCCATCCGTTTGCTCATTAGCATGCTACTTCCTGGTTTCTGGACTCTACCATTTGCATTCTGGGCAAGCGTTAAGGGTTTCGTCATGACTAAAACGGCAAAAAAAGTAATATGTTCATTCAACAAAAGTGAAAAAAAAAATCTGATTTGTGTTTGTTTGTCCATCCATTTGTGAGTTATCAGGCTACTTCCTGGTTTCTGGACTTTGTCTGCCATTTGTGGTCCGAGTAGTTGGTCAGCATTCCATGCATTCCAGCCTGCCTCATGACCTTTTGCCAGGTAGGCGGTGGCTTGTCATTTGAGGTGAAAAAATGTAAAGTGAAATTTATCTTTTTTTTTTCATTAGCATGCTACTTCCTGGTTTATGGACTCGACCACTTGTATTGTGAGGGAAATAACACAACACAAAAGTTAGTACATTCATCTAAAAATGTGTGTCTTTTTTGGTTATCAGACTACTTCCTGTTTTTGGATTCTTCCATTGGTATTTTGAGGAAGGGGGATGGATTCCATGTATTCCAGCCTGCTTCACGATCTTTCACCATGTAGATGATGACCCTTCATTTGAGGTGAAAAAAAGCCTTTATTTCTGTCTATATCTGTCTGTTCATTCGAATGCTACTTCCTGGTTTATGTACTCTACCATTTGCATTCTGGGAAAGGGAGAAGCATCATGACCTTTCAGGAGGCAGGCGCTGGCACGTTGTTTGAGGTGTGAGGTAGAGGGGCAAAGCAAGCATCGCGCAGGCATCAGACAAGCCTTTAAAGACTCAATTAGCGTTTGTGCTTATTGGATTGCACTGACGGTGGAGATACCATTAGAGGCAGACTGAGAGCAGAACACCAGATAAAGAGGCCGAGATGAAAGGCAGACAAGTGCAGATACAGATGGAGACGCTGAGTGGACCGCCTCTGGCATCAAACAACAATCAGTGCTGGGACGCTGTAAAGTCATCTCACGTATACATATTAACTGTCTGAATGTAAAAAAAAGACTATATATTAATATTAGTAAAGCATTTTTGTAGCCGCTAAAATGACCACATGCAGTGGCTTACCATATATGGTCGTTCTGTCACCCTGCAGACATTCCGATTCTTGAAAATGACCCAAAATGTGTGAAAATCAAGCAAGCAAAAGCAAGATGATGAATGCAAGATGCACATTTGGCAAATCCACAGTAGGAAAAGGAGCGATTGGCTGTCCTTGAAATCGTTAGATGAGGTCATTGGTTCATATTCATTCATTCATTCATTCTCTACCACTTATCCTCACTAGGGTCGCAGGGATGCTGAAGCCTATCCCAGCTGTCTTTGCGCAAAGAGGCGGGGTACACCTTATGGAAAAAAATATATTGCAGTATATTGGCAAATATAATGCAATGTATTAGGAAATATATTTCCATATATGGGACCTTATGTTTATATTTTCCAATATATTGCAAAATATATGCATAGATCATGTATGTGTATATATTGATACATATAAAATATCTTGCGATCAAGACCAAAAAAGGACTATATTTATACATATATAAAATTGCATATAATTTGGGATATATAAACTCATATATTATATATTTGGATTTAATATATTTCAATATATTGAAAGCGGCAATCATTTGTATATTCTGCAATATATTGCCATATATTACATGAATATATAATATATTGTATAATATATGTACAAAAATGTATTATTCCATGTATTTATAATATATAATGTATTGGAAAATATAATGGAAAAATAATATATTATAATAAAATACAATATATTTAAAGTAATATATTGATAAATATATTTTCTTTTCGTAAGGGACACCCTGGACTGGTGGCCAGCCAATCACAGGGCACATATAGACAAACAACCATTCACACTCACATTCATACCTATGGACAATTTGGAGTGGCCAATTAACCTAGCATGTTTTTGGAATGTGGGAGGAAACCGGAGTACCTGGAGAAAACCCACGCATGCACGGGGAGAACATGCAAACTCCACACAGAGATGGCCAAGGGTGGAATTGAACCCTGGTCTCCTAGCGGCGTGGCCTGCGCGCTAACCACTCGGAAGCCGGTTCATCTGCGTATTATTTGCAATTTATGTTGTAACATGCTGTAACATGGTGAATAAAAACACATTTAATACTACAAAAAATTGAATCTTTGTTCATTTAAAATGGGCACGCCATCAAAATAAAATAATACTAATATTTTATCTCAGCCAGTGCCTCTCAAAGTTTGGCCAGCGTATTAATTACATCTGACTTGCCTCCAGCCCTTATCATGCGGTTAGGACTACTTGTTTCATTTATCACACAACGTTCTTCCATCACATGTTCTGACACAGACAGGTGAGTAAGAGGTTGAGTTCGATTGAAGGTTGAGTGTAATGAGTGGTAATTTCATGAAGATTACGATCCCGCTCTATAAAACAGGAAGCCATCCACCCCGGGCATGAGTGATTCATAGATGCGTAGCACTCCATTGACGGCTTGTGACTACTATGGGAAGAGGCAGACCTCTCCGCAGTACCTGCTGCTGCTCAGCGAGAACAGAATTGGCATACGTGGTTTCACTTTTAAGTCCGCCCGAAAAAACTTTCCAACAAAACCAGAAAAAGTCGCTTTCTAAATAAATATATCGGCAACAGGGTCAGAAACGTTTTAGCTTTAGATTTAGCGACACAGTTGCCAAGTTGGCAACACTGGCAGCGAGTTTTGAGGAGACAGTGCTTATGTCTCCGCAGCAATATGTATTGTAGTATTTGTAGAATGAATAGTCACAAAAGTCCATGGTATACTGCTGTGACTAGTTTTCAAGGGAAAATGTTGGACACAAAAAATTAAATTAGTGTTCGTTTTTTAAATCAGGATCAACCTTGACGTGCGCAAGAATCAGCAAAAAGTCTGTCAAGAAAACAAATACATACTAATAATAAGAGACAGGCTAGCAGCGTTTAGACTGGAATAGTCACAAAAGTGGATTTTATACAGGCCGAAGGAGACCATACAAAATATTCAATATTAGCACTTGTGGAAAAATAACTATTTTGTTGTTTTTTTTTTATACTTGCCAAATTAAAAAAATGACATTTTCAGGTTTAAACAGAGCTGCAGGGTGTGTGAGTGGTTAGCGTGCAGGCCACACAGCTAAGAAATCCTGGTTCGATTCCACTCTTGGTCATTTCTGCGCTGAGTTTGCATGTTCTTCCTGTGCATGCGTGGGTTTTCTCCGGGTACTCCGGTTTCCTCCGACATTCCAAAAAACATGCTAGGTTAATTGGCCACTCCAAATTGTCCATAGGTATGAATGTGAGTGTGAATGGTTGTTTGTCTATATGTGCCCTGTGATTGGCTGGCCACCAGTCCAGGGTGTACCCCGCCTCTCGCCCCAAGACAGCTGGGATAGGCTCCAGCATACTGCGACCCTCATGAGGATAAGCGGTACAGAAAATGGATGGATGTATTTAAACAGAGACAGGGTAATTGCAGTATTATACTAGAATGCCTCCAAAACATGAAACATGAGGCCCAACAACATATCACATACATTTGCCATATATTTGTCAAATAAATCAGAATAATATAAATGAAAAACATTTTGCATTTTAAACAATTTAAAACAATTTTCTCGTTATTGCTGTCCTATTTTTTCAAATCAATCTTAACCCCAAAATGTGTGAGAATCTCCACAAAATACATTTTTTTGGATAGTATGTGTGGAAAAATATCTGTTACGTTGTTTCAGTTTGTTATTCATGCCATGTGTGTGATGAAATAACTTTTTTAATTTGGTATAAGATAAATATATTGTAATAATTTTTCAGTTGTATACAATTTTCTGATCGTGACAGTCCTGTTTATTAAAAATCTGCATCAATCTTGACCCCAAAACATACGAGAATCTGCAAAACAATACGTCATCCATCCACTTTCTATGCTGCTTATCCTCACGAAGGTCGCAGGGATGCTGGAGCCTATCCCAGCTGTCTTTGAGTGAGAGGTGGGGTACACCCTGGACTGGTGGCCAGCCAATCACAGGGCACATATAGACAAACAACCATTCACACTCGCATTCATACCTATAGACAATTTGGAGTTGCCAATTAGCCTAGCATGTTTTTGGGATGTGGGACCAAAACCCACACATGCAAGAAGATGCAAACTCTACACAGAGGAGATTCGAACCCAGGTCCTCCTGATCTGTGTGGCCACCATTCTAACCACTTGGTCACCATGTGGCTGCTATTTGTCATTAAGAAGTTTAAAAAGATGCACATTTTGTCAATCTATAGTGGTGTGAAAAAGAGTTTGCCCCCTTCTTGATGTTCATTTTTTGGAATATTTGTCACACTTAAATGTTTCAGATAATCAACAACATCCAAAGAACTGTAGGCCTCAGGTGACTCAGTTAAGATGAAATGTGATTCCGCATTTCAGTATGTGGAATCAAACTATGGAATGGATTGAGTAAGGACCTCAAACAATGCACAACGATGAGCCAATTCAAGAAACAATACAAGCAGTTGATGTTTGCTAAATACAAGGATGAAGAGTCTTGAACCATCATGATGTGCTATATATATCACTATATTGACACTTATGGTACCCATTATGGCATTGGATACTCATATCACCTCCTACTTCGGTATTGGAAAAAAAATTAAAAATTCAAAAAAAAAAAAACAACAAAACCTTAAACTGTATTATGGAAAGCAGGAAGTGAACAAATGTAACCGTTACTGATTGTAAAAGTACCAGATGGAGGGGTAGGATTTAATAAGCTTTGCTTCTTCCTACTCCTTTTGGACATGTGGAACTGGGAACTGATTATGGGATGCACTCAATTGTAATCTGATGCATGTTCAAATGAAATCAAACCATTACCATTACCATTACCATTACCATTGCCATTGCCATTACCAAGATCATGACTCCACCATAAGGGAGACACTAAAAAAAGGTGCTTCATGCTGGAAAAGCCTCCAATGTGGCTGAATGACAACAATTCTGCAAAGATGAGTGGGCCAAATTTCCTCCACAGCACTGTAAGAGACTCATTGCAAGTTACCACAAATGCTTGATTGCAGTTGTTGCTGCTAAGGGTGGTTAGCTTTAGGGGACAAACACTTTTTCACACAGGGCCACGCATGTGCTTCATATGTAAAAAACTAAAACTGCACATTGTGTTCAGTTGTGTTGCAATTGACCAATATTCAAATTTGTTTGATGATCTGAAACATTTAAGTGTGACAAACATGAAATCAGGAAGCGGGCAAACACTTTTTCACACTGCTGTAAATAATTCAGTACCACTTTTGTCAACACTAATATCCAAATAGTCCGCTGGATCTGATAACTACCTGGAAAAACCAAGAACACGATATTTACAGTAGAAGTGTTTCGCGTGAAGTTGCTAGTATGATTTCGAAGCGCACCCGCAAAAGGCAACATTTTCTGGCATTTGAAGATAAAATAGCAATGTCGTAGCGTTGAAATGCTTCATGCATCTTCACTCTCAGTGCACAACTAAATGTGTCCTTAATTGAGATCCATTTGTGGACAGCACATTTAATTAAAAACAATATTACTTGCATCCATCTTGACTCAAGAGTGGAAGAACAGCAAACTTTTAAAGTAGTTTCAGTCGTCTCTCTCTGTCTCTCTCTCTCCCAATCATGTGCTATGCACTCCACTACTCTGAGAAATCTTAGTTTCTATAGCAACACGCTCTTATCTCTCCATCAGGGTGTATATACATAGCCCGTCTCTCGGGTGTTCGTTCTCCGGCTCAGCAAAGATATTAGCAATTATGTGCTTGTTAGGAGCGGGCCGCCAGATAAGGAAGATGTGTTTTTGCGTCTGATTACCTTTGTGGAGAGTTTCCGAGGAGAAGCCTGGGAGCCCCCTCAGGGAGGACGGCGGCGTTCCCCTCAGCTCATTTAGACGGATGGGGTGGGGGGTACGGCACTTTTGCTGCGTGCGCTAGGATTATTTGAGCATGAAATACGGTGTAAACGAGTGGTAGCACTGCGAGGCTTTCTGAACAAACACGTTAGCACACGCAGGATGTGGGACAGTTTTTAGGTTAAATATCGCACCAAAAAGCGCAAATACAGTTTTGTAAGTGTGTCGACATGGGTTAGGGTCAAAATGCTTTGGAAGACATGTATACATTGTCACGATCGGGACAGCTCGTTTAGTTCCTCTTTTACCTCTGTTCCTAGTTCATGCCCTTATTTGGTATTCACTTCCTCTGTTACTCTGTTCTGTTTTCCGTTGATTTCCATTATCTCCCACACCTGTTTTCCATTATTTGTGGTTCCCATTTAGTTCAGGTGCGCAATCATTTCTTTGTCGGGTCATTGCCATGTTTGAGTTGGTCATGCTAGTGCTTAGTTCTGCTGCACAGTACCATTAAATATATTTTTACCTGCAATTGGGTCCTCATCTCTGCATCCTGGGGTCGAACGGTAAAGCTCTCAAGCCGGAACGTACATACATTTAAAACCAATATACTCAAAGTTTTATAACCATAAGTCAGACGGCGAATGACGTATTGACAATTATCGTCATTTCTGGTTCACGCTTTGAACCCTATGACTTATACAGTCAGGCGGCTGATTTATGGCTAAAATAACTACAGTTCCCATGATGGTTAGAGTGCAGCTTCAGGAAGTAGTGAATTGCACCAGTGAAGTGGATGCTACTATTTTATGATCTTTTTTTTTTTTTTAGCACATGTGCTTTCATATGTAAAAAACTAAAACTGCATATTGTGTTCAGTTGTGTTGCAATTGACTAATATAAAAATTTGTTTGATGATCTGAAACATTTAAGTGTGACAAATATGCAAAAAAAAAAAAAAAATCAGGAAGCGGGTAAACACTTTACGGCTACAATATTTAAATATAATATATAATATATAATATATAATATATAACATATAATATATAATATATAATATATAATATATAATATATAATATATAATATATAATATATAATATATAATATATTGTATATTGTATATTGTATATTATATAAATATAATATTTAAAAACACAAGATTTATTATCATGTCTTATGCAGCAAAGGTATTTTGATCAGACAAATCTTATGTAAATTTGTTCAAGGAGGACAAGAATTTTGGCGGTGGCTGTCATTTGAAAATTATTTCTTCAGAGCATTTCCGAACAAACCTCAAAGCGAATTGTCCACAAACTGCCATAACCAAAATTCTTGTTGTCTGTTCTTAATCGGCTAAGCAGGATGTTTTGGTTAAGAAAAAAGTCCTTGGAATTGCCACAAATGCAGAGCACACACGCTGCATCAATCTTTACTTCTGTAAACACACAGCAATACGGCAATATTTTTAAAAAGCATGTGGTGCTTTTGCACAAGTACGTCACTTCCTGGACACTTTGCATTCAAATTGACAAGTTGCATTTTATATTTTAATACGAACAACCACATAAAAAATTAAATTTTAACAAAAAATCTGAAAAAAATTGCACTGTGAACGTCTCCATTTTAGGTGGACATTTGAAAATAAGGAGTGTTGTGTCAAAGACAATTGGAGCAACTGCTAAGAGTCTCTAATTTTGACTTTCTGTTTGTCCGAAACCTGGTTAAGACCCTCAACTCCTAAGACTGTATTTTATGTACCTGGCTACCATATTTTAGTTATGATAGGAATATAAGAAAGGCTGGCGGAGTATTGATTTATGTTAAGAGTAAGTTCCCCTTTAAAGTGATTGAAAAGCTCAGTGACTCATAAGAATGTGTTGGAGTTACTGCTTGGCTCTTTTGTGATTGTTGTGACGTATACTAGACCACAAGGATCTAGGGGTATTTCATTTAAGTACTTCAATCTAAATTTTTCAAAAGACAACCCAATTATCGAAGCCACAATATAGCCATAATATTGTGTTCTATGGCAATATAAACATGGAATCTACCCAAAGAAAAAATAGACTGATTAGAAAAAACAGGTCTGTGTCTTCCTTTTTCTGTTCTTTAGTAATCAGCAGTAGAACATTGGGAGGTTTCAGGAAAATATCAGCTCCAAACTAGAAAATTGAGTAAAACGGCTTTCCTTCCTGTTATGTGTGTTTCTACGGTCCACATGATGTCTGCTGAGCTCTTATCAAATCTACTTCTGCAACGTTTTTATGTCTTAAAATTGCTCTTATGTGAAATGCATTAGTGGGGAGATGCGTCATCACCAACGTAAAAGACGTTGAGATCAGGCGTTCAGATTTATAAAAACGTGTAACTATGTATTTGGTATTGAATGACTTAGACATCTCACAGAAATGCAGAAAAAATGCAGATTGATCCTGTTGGGTATTTTTAACATCAACTGGCTTTAAAAGAGTACCAATAAAAAATAAAATGGATTACTTGTACGTTCCACATGACAAAACCATGCCAACCATTTAATAGATGACATTTTTACTAATAAAGCTGACCATATTGCAAAACTCATAACTTAATAACCCGTCTGTCTGACCAATAACTGTTAGAAAACTGTAAAAAAAAAAAAATATATATATATATAGTATATAGAACATTGAGTACAGCTGATGTTAATTTACTATATTTTCACGCCCTCAAAAAAGAGAGATTCATTTCATAATTAAGTTGAATGGTGTCAAATCACTGGTGGCAAAACATTGTCATCTGAATGTAATGATTTCCGAAAAACATTTCAGGATCTTGTCTGTAAATACACAAATACGTCCAAAGAATGAAAACTGAAAACTCTGTACCTTGGATGAGAGAATCAGTGTGGACATGAATGAAGTTAAAACATACAGCATTAAAGAAGTTCCTTCAAAGCAGCCTGGTAACTGATAGAATTGCATATGAGAGGAACAAAGTACGTTGTTGAACCAACTTTTTCCTCCACTCAAACAAGCAAGGGGCAATACTAAGAAACTATGGAGACTGCTAATAAAGTCACCGTCTAAGAACATCACAAACGTCAGGAAGTCCAACTTGATGTAAAACGTTGCAAACTATTTCAATAATTACAGAATCAGTAAAAGAACATTGAAGTTGATTGACTCTAGTTTCTGGTTTAACTGTTCTGAATCGACAGAATGTTCTTTGGTTTGAAACTTCTTCGTCTTTCTCTTTCGGGTTTTCCCTTCATGAGTTGCCACAGCAAATCGTGCCACTTTCCACCATCAGAGTTCAACATCTGCCACAGTCCAACAGAAGCTGTAGTAATTCCATACTTGATCAAACTTACTTGAGATTTGTCAGATGAAAACATGATCACTGCATAAGACTTCTAAACATGATTTTAGCGTCCAAATCACTACATCCTGAAGCTCCACTCTAAGCGGAGTGGGAAGTGTAGTTCTTTTAGTCATTAATCAATTAATTAATCAATTAATCAGTCAATTAAACAGCATCATTGTCAAAACCACCGTGTTAAATGCATGAGAAAAATCAATCTCCTCCATCCAACCCTGTCTTCTACATCTGTATCTCTCACACCAACTACCCTCATGTCCTCCTTCACTACATCCATAAACCTCCTCTTTGGTCTTCCTTTATGCCTCCTCCTCACTATCTCTCCTCTAGACATGTCCTAACCATCTCAGTCTGGCCTCTCTGACTTTATCTCCAAGGCCTCTAACATGTAATGTCCCTCTGATGTACTCCTTCCTGATCCTCTCCATCCTGGTCACTCCCAATGAGAACCTCAGCATCCTCATCTCTGCTACCTCCAGTTCTGCTTCCTGTCTTTTCCTCAGTGGCACTGTCTCTAGACCAAACAACATAGCTGGTCTCACCACAGATGGAATTTTTTAAAATAGATACAATACAATAACTACTTCCAAAAGTAAAGGTATTTGGGGACTTGATAATGCACACATAAACATCATTCTTGTACCTTCTCTTATATCACAAATAAATCAGTTCAAGAGATCATATTCCCAAATGCTATTAAAACTGCAGTCATCACTCCAATATTCCATGAAGTATGGTATGCAATTGCAGCCCTATCAGCATACTTCCTGCGGTCTCCATGGTTATTGAGATGGTCATGGTCATTGTCCAACAACATTTGAATAAAAATAACTTATAAGATTCCATGCAGTTTGGCTATAGAAGAAACCACTGCATATAAACAGTTATTGTTATTTCATTGACATTTGAAATGGTTAACCATGCTGTGCTACTTTCTAAGATCTGAGATTTTTCTCACAATGCACTACAGTGGATAAAACAATATCTTGGTGGCTGTGTGCAATGTGTAAAGATCAACAATAAGCTGTCAGCTCAAGCTTGTAATATGGGTGTCCCACAGGGCTCAGTTTTTGGACCATTATTGCTCACTGGCAACATTAACAATCTTCCTTCGGTGTGTGGTGAGGTGGAGATCGAAATGTATCGAGATGACACTTAATAACAAACTCAATTTATTGAAAATATTTATCCTGTTGAATGTTGCCCCTCCACCACCTGGAGGGGTTGTATGCCTTGAAAATCCTGTGGTACAGAATAAGGAAGACAATCCACGATGACTTGACGTATATTCACCCTCAGGATATATTCTTCCTCTCAAAAATAACAACACTTCAGATATCATAAGATGATTACATCAACAATTACCAATTTGTTTCCAGACACATTTCACATTTTTCAATTAGCCTGCTTCATGCTATTGACTGTACAATAAAGCTGGCTAGCATTAGCCATTTCGCTTATGTTCAAATGCTCTACAACACATTTTGTAACAAACATTTAGCAGTCAGTTGTTTACTCTAGCAACTTTCTAAACTCTTTACAGCCGTTAAAATATAAACATCTCTACTTTGTACTAACCTGTGGTACAGAATGAGGAAGACAATCCACGATGACTTGACGTATATTCACCCTCAGGATTTCTTCTTCTTCTAAAAATAACAACACTTCAGATATCATAAGATGATTACATCAACAATTACCAATTTGTTTCCAGATACATTTCACATTTTTCAATTAGCCTGCTTCATGCTATTGACTGTACATTAAAGCTGGCTAGCATTAGCCATTTCGCTTATGTTCAAATGCTCTACAACACATTTTGTAACAAACATTTAGCAGTCAGTTGTTTACTCTAGCAACTTTCTAAACTCTTTACAGCCGTTAAAATATAAATATCTCTACTTTGTACTAACCTGTGGTACAGAATGAGGAAGACAATCCACGATGACTTGACGTATATTCACCCTCAGGATTTCTTCTTCTTCTAAAAAATAACAACACTTCAGATATCATAAGATGATTACATCAACAATTACCAATTTGTTTCCAGATACATTTCACATTTTTCAATTAGCCTGCTTCATGCTATTAACTGTACATTAAAGCTGGCTAGCATTAGCCATTTCGCTTATGTTCAAATGCTCTACAACACATTTTGTAACAAACATTTAGCAGTCAGTTGTTTACTCTAGCAACTTTCTAAACTCTTTACAGCCGTTAAAATATAAATTATCTCTACTTTGTACTAACCTGTGGTACAGAATAAGGAAGACAATCCACGATGACTTGACGTATATTCACCCTCAGGATTTATTCTTCCTCTGTCGTTTTGTCACCTAATCTATACAACCATCGCTGCTAGCACCCCCTAGGGGACCTTGCGGTATTACACCCAAACGCCAACAATGGAGATTTGGTTATTTTAGACACAAACATATAAAAAATAGTAGGGTGTCTTTTTTTTCTTTTACAACTGAATTTTATATGTATGACATGAACTATTACTACTCTTAAATGCTCTAACCATATTTATACATTTTAAACTGTTTTTTTAAAATCATGTTACCTTATCTTTTATGTATCTTACATGAACATTAAATGTAAGTAAAACTGCTGCAATGTATTTTACCAAAACTGGAAAACTGAAGTCAAATTCACAAAGTTGACATCATTAAGATATTGGTGTTATTTAGGATCCAACATTTGAATATAAAAAGCATGGAAATAAAATGTGTACTACTGTTAAATCCGATCCGTCCTCACTGTCAGATCTGGAAGATCTCGGTTGCGCTCACTCACTGTGCTTTCTGCGCATTCGGATTTGCTGAGTTTTGGCGAGCTGAGGGAGGGCATTGTCAAGGTCAGCATTGGAGTTCAGTAGAAGGACTTGAGTGTAATCTGGAGAGAGTGAGTAAAAGATAAGGCCAAGAGAATCATGAGCCAACCAGAGCACATACTGCCCGCAGAATTCCGTCTGATGCCGTCAGGGAGGCGCTATAATGACCCTTGAACCAAAACTAATCGTTACTCAATGTCTTTCATCCCTTTTGCTACGAAGCTGCTCAACTCATGCTTAACTCATTTCAACTAATTGTTATTCATGTCTGTTGTTAAATGATATTATGACAATGGTTGATATTCCTGACCTGCTTCATTTACTTTATTTTGTTGTTGTGATAATGGATGGATGAATGTATGGCTGCTCAGCTACAAAGGAATTTCCGCTTTTGGGATAAATAACATTTTCTTGAAACCTGAAGCACGTAGTTTCTGACATCAATTCTTCTTCACCACACATACCAAAAACGTTTATTGCATTTGCATGGTCACAGCGATTAAGACCAAGTGCGAGACTATACAATGCATCAGCATTACAGAACAGAAACCCCCAGAATGCTTTGTCAGAACCTGAGCCATTGATGGATGATAATGAGCGGCACCTAAGATCTCATGACAGCCCAAGGAAGGGAGCCACAGTATCTGAGAACAATAACATATGAGGAGGAATGATGCAGAAGAAAGAAGAGAAGGATGAGGGAGAAAATCAGTATAGATGGGAAAGGATTTTTAAAAAGGGGTAGTAAAAGTGTTTTTTGTGTGTGTAGAAACTTGGGCCATCTGGTGAAGTGGAATTACATTAGCGATGCACATGCACTCCTCCTGCTCCTGTCTTGGCGCATTGCTAAAGCTGACACAGTGAAAGGTACACCAATGGACACACACACACACACACACACAGTTCCATTTCCACTTACTTACATCCACATGAACTAATGAATACCCAATTCACACCGGCTGACTATTAATAAAATCATATTACACCTTGACAGGAAGTCTTAATCACTTCAAACCATTTTACATATACAGTATGACAATTAAAAATATGGAAACTTTTCATGGAAATTCTCAGTAAATGTTAATCAAACCACCAAATTCAAATGTTGTTCATATTCTTCCCTGTACTTTACATGATATTCCAAAGTACAAAACAGATTTCACTCTGCTGGACTACTTTAGCACACACGGCTTGCATCCACTTGCTATTTCTTAACTTTATGTGTTGTTCAATGAAATACAGTGGAACCTCGGTTAGCGTCGAAACCAGTTATCATCTTTTTCAGTTAATATTGAAAACGTAGCTTTGGATTGTATATAGTGCACGTCTTGTTGCTTTAGTAATCCACTGTAGAATGTATTTTAATGTATTTTTTAAATCACAAAACGTCCTTAACTTCTGACAAAGAAGCTTGATTGCTAACAAAATGGCAACCGGAAGCAGAAGCGATCTGCTATGTAGCTATCTACGTATGATGTCATCAGCAGTTGACTCCAACACATTCTCATGTTGTTTCAGGGTCTTCAGCAATTACTTGTGATTGCTTAATAGTAAATCCCCCCCTACTTAAGACTGTAAATATCTGCGTTTAGCATACACCATAAAGATAAGAAGAAACCCGCACAAAAGCAAGCACTTTGGCAAGGAAAGCAAGGAAGTGATGATATGAACTTGCAGCTATAACAGCTTTTCATTCCTCTGGCAAACATTCTGAAGCGCGAGTTTGTGAGATTTCTTTGTCCATTCATCCAGAAGAACATTTGCGAGGTGAAAGGTCCTTGCTGCTAGACACGAGAAAGGGCCTGCTAGCTCGCCATAACTCTTCTAGTTCATCCCAAGGGGGGAGGTCAAGATCTTGCACACTGAAGAATGCATGCATTTATGGAGCTTGATTTGTATGTGGAAAAGAGTCTTCCCAATACTGTTCCCATAAAGTTGGACGCATACGTCTTGCTCGGATGAAGAATCAAACGGGAACCATCGCTGCTTTTTCACTACTTTTTTGCTCAATACTACTATGTCCCAATACTACCAGTAATAACTATGACATAACCAAAGTCGGTCATATTATGTGCTGACTAGACTTCCAGTAATGGATGCACAGAAATGGTTTCTCAGTGGTGGAGTGTTTTTGGCAGAAAGTTACCAGTCACTTGCCAAGGAATAGATTTCCCTTTTTGTCAAGTAACTGTTTATATGCTTGTGAAACTAAACTGCTGAGATCCCCACAAAAAGCTGCCAAAATAGGAGATGCAAGGACATTCTGACGTGACTATTTTAAGAAAGCCTCATTAATTACATCAGATTCTTTTTTTTATTTTGTTCGCCTGCCATTGCAGAACACATGATGTTATTCTTTATCCTGTGGAGTCCCAGGGGGTCTTTTTAAATACCTTTGTGTTTGACTTTATATCTCACCTTAGTTTATGTTGTCTCAGTTGGTTAGCTATTTTTTCCAGCACAAACTTTCAACATTGCATATTGACCACGGCATTTATATCAAATGATAAATCATAAGGTGTTTTTAGAGGGCTTTGTAGTCTAAATACTGTAGGTACCTCCCAATCATGTGCATTGTTAGCGAGCTCATACTCATACCCATACCTGCAAGAGGACCTATTATACTAATTTTTCTACCCTTTGTATTGAGTTGTGGACTTCTATAGAGCAGCTACACTAACAAAGCTTTCTAGTTCTTCCAGAATCTGCACCTATTCAGTTGTATTTCATTGGATTTTGTGGTTCCCGCGAAAACGGTCTGTTTTAATGTATTCCACCGACGGCCGGCCTTCAGGCACTCCCACTGCACCAAGTGCCTGGGAAGAGTTCAGGTTTGTGCCGCTAACTTTATAGGAGTTGATAATAAACTGCAATTTATCATTTTAAAATGTTGGCTTTTTACACATAGCCATATGTGTTGGATCCCGAATCCGATCAGGAAGTAGAGACTGGACAGTCCAACGTTTCTGAAGAAACAAGGTTACTTCAAGACGTCTCTCAATGGTAAGTAGCTTCAGCATTTTACCGTTGTGCCCACTAAGCTCCTATTAGCTTACTTAGTCCACATTACCACGTAATGTTGGAAAGGCGTCAGCTAGTCCAGCTGCATAGTGGCCCATGTCCACAAAACAATCCAGCTTGAAATGGCGTGGACAGATTAAAATGCATTTCTTTTGCTGGTAGGGAATCAGGAACCCCTGCGAGAGTAGAATAGCAGAGCTTGGGGGAGGGCAGAGCGCTTACAGACACGGCCATATAAGGACATTACCTTTGTGATGTCACAAAGGGGCAGTTTTATGACGCCTTTTGAAACTGAGCATTTTGAGCCATCCCAAACTTTTTTCAGGGCTCCTTTCCAAATGTGCAAACCTCATTATCTGTTTAAGACGAGAATAGAACATGTAGGTCAGAAAAGAGGAAAAAGCAAAATAGGTTCATTTATCTCTTCCCTTCATCATTTATATGCATTTTGAATTGTTTTCTGCATGTCAAACTATAAATGAATGTGAGTGTGAATGGTTGTTTGTCTATATGTGCCCTGTGATTGGCTGGCGACCAGTCCAGGGTGTACTCCGCCTCTTGCCTAAAGTCAGCTGGGATACGCTCCAGCATACCCCCGAGACCCTAATGAGGTTAAGCGATAAGCAAGAGAATTTTTTTATTTTTTATTTGGCTCTGCTTTGTTTATTCCTGACTGCTTATATTATATATTATATATTATATATGATATATTATATTTGCTGTCTTATTAGATCAACACATCACATCTGGAAGCATCAGCACATGCTCAGCTTTTTGAAGACACTATCTCCAATACAGTCATTAAAAAAGCACAGTTATTGCCATAAATATGCTGTAACATTCCAGTCATGCAGACCTCCCGCCTCTTTTCCCCTCGTTCCCTCGTGTTGACTTGTTTGCAATTCCCTCCTCGGAGAATTGAGCTCATTTCATACACGGTGCACAAGTGTTAAGTTACTCCTCACACATTTTTATTGCTGGATTTTACACTCAGTACAACAACGACAGCAAAAAAAACAAAAAAAAAACACATGCGGTTATACAACAGTGATTTGCAACAATAATACATTTGGATGGAAGATTACTTTCCTGTTTGGGTTGCATTTATTTTCAATAATCTCGCCATCTTTAGTGTGTCATTTTTCTTCCGCCCTATTTATCGTCACAAATTGAAGAAAAAACACTTGCCAGACACTTCACCAGGCACAGGGACAGAGAGATCCAATAAATAGCTGTGTCAAAAATACAGACTTTGCAAAGAAAATAATGTTTATTGTGATGGACTTAGATGAAAAAAAGTTGATGATTTTGTATGAAAATTTGCATGAAAATAAGGACGCTACAAAGAAAAAGGGCCATGACATTGTCTAAAACATATATGTATACTGTAAGTATTTCAGAATATTTGGAAAAAATACTAATAAATGTACTTTGTGTATCTGTTTGTGTATCACCAAATACATATAAGCATCAAACAAGCAGTCGTACGGGCTCCTACAGCCGCCGTGTGCGTGGCATGGGGATTTTCTTAACTGTAGGTTGACCACAGAGGTCAAACTCTACAGTACTTTTGTGTCGTCCACGTATGTCTTTTGTATGTCGCTCTTGCAGACTCCTATGTGTACACCCCCCATACGTCATTAGTGCGGCCAATGCACATTCAGATATTTTGGACGTCCCGCTCTCCATTAACCTTGATCTTGTGTTAGCTTTCTGGTATCATCTCTTATGTTAACCGGTTGGTTTTGACCCATGTATTAAATCAGCTATAAAATACACTAAAAACAATAAGTTACCATCATATTTGTTTCTCATCTCTTGGTTACCTTCTTAGGCTTCCTCATCCATGAAAATGTTGGTTTTAATACTTTTGGTGTGGCCTTTTTTGTCACTATACCCCTCCATTTCTATTTCCAAAAATGGTCAAATGAACCTCAAAAGAATCATATCTGGCTATACCGGGCTATTACTGAGGGATATAGAACATATCTCTAAAATCAATTACTTTTATTTATTTTCTCATTTTAGTATTAATCACTAAAGAAACATCTATGATGTTTGGGTGAATTGTGACCCATATATATTCATGTCCAGAAAAGTGATTGTTTTCAGCAACAGAACTTTAGTATAAAGTGAAATGAAAAAGCAGAACAGGTTCAGATCTTGGTTCACTGTACTTCTTGCTATTCTTTTTATGATTCAAATTGTAAATGTGAAATCAGCCATCAGTCAAATGAGTGAATTCACCTCACATGTCTGGACATTGTTTTTCTGCTGGTATACTGGAAAGGCGGTCAAAATGAGAATCCCCTGAAGCTTCCATGATGAGAAGAGGAGCTGGTTGTCATTGTGTTGGCTAATTGTATGCTTATGATTTCAGTTTTGGCTCAAAATATTGCTTTATAGTCATTTTATTATAACCGGGTCGAAACCGACCCTAACAATACAGTGGTCATAATTTCAACCAGACCATTTTAAAATGTAGTAAAAAAATTTTTTTTGGTTTTATTTTGTTGAAATAGAGTTTCCTGACAAAGTCAAACAGCTGATGCAATAAACAAATGTTATGGGATTCTTTTTGTGCATTAAAATGTAAAACGGGTCGGTGCCGACCCTAATACAAGAGGAGGGTTAACAAAAAAAAAACAACAACAACAGTTTGGGGAACACCAAAAAGCCCACGGGCAAATAATTTATGTTCGTTTGAGATCTACGCTATTAATAAAAACTACCATTCTATGGTCATCTATACGTATAATGGTAGTCACAACAACGCATTCTATGCTGCTATAACACTTCGCCGGCTTGCTCCTCCCCCTCTAAACCGACCTTCTAGCTTGATGTTGATGTTGACTCTCCCATCTCTCTGCAGTTGATTGCAGCCATTGATCACTCACTACAAAGGAATCGAACAAGCCAAATGCATGGAAGCACAATACAGGTTTAAGCCCTACATATGCCTCACACGTTTAATACATTATTTTCAATTGTAAAAGGTACTGTTACTCAATACCAATGAATGATAATGAAAGATTATCAATAGAACAAATGGAATCGGAGATGCAGTGTAGCCTTCAGCCTCGTCATCTGAGTCATGCTACAATCATGCTTGCATCAAGTATTGGCTGATATCGATACCGTCCTTTTTCACCGATATCAGCCCATACCAATCGATTGGCGCATCCCTAATACTTACCTAATACTTTTTTACAAACCAAAAATTGTGAATATGCACTATGAGCTGTGATGCGGTGATCTTTGCTGCGAGAGTAGAACAGCAGAGCTTGGGGGAGGGCAGAGCGCTTACAGACACGGCCATATAAGGACATTACCTTTGTGATGTCACAAAGGGGCAGTTTTATGACGCCTTTTGAAACTGAGCATTTTGAGCCATCCCAAACTTTTTTCAGGGCTCCTTTCCAAATGTGCAAACCTCATTATCTGTTTAAGACGAGAATAGAACATTCTAACTACATTTGTAGGTCAGAAAAGAGGAAAAAGCAAAATAGGTTCATTTATCTCTTCCCTTCATCATTTATATGCATTTTGAATTGTTTTCTGCATGTCAAACTATAAATGAATGTGAGTGTGAATGGTTGTTTGTCTATATGTGACCTGTGATTGGCTGGCGACCAGTCCAGGGTGTACCCCGCCTCTTGCCTAAAGTCAGCTGGGATAGGCTCCAGCATACCCCCGAGACCCTAATAAGGTTAAGCGATAAGCAAGAGAAATGTCAAGTATTGGCTGATATCGATACCGTCCTTTTTCACCGATATCAGCCCATACCAATCGATTGGCGCATCCCTAATACTTACCTAATACTTTTTTACAAACCAAAAATTGTGATGCTATGCACTATGAGCTGTGATGCGGTGATCTTTGCTGTCTGCCATCTGTTGCAGCACAATTCTGACTGGCATGGGAGGAGCGAATGGTACGCACCATTTTAGCTGTGCTGTTGTAAAGTTGCCAGATTGTTTCCCGATCCATGACTGCTTCTTGCTCCTCACTGCCTCATGTAGTCCTCCTTGTATGTTAGCTTTCTGGTCTTATATTGTTTATTCTTCTATATTGTGTATTTTATATTGTGTATTTTGCACTGCTTAACTGATTCTGTACTCTTGCTGCTGTGCAATGCAAATTTCCCCACTGAGGGACGAATAAAGGCATATCTTATTTTATCTTATCTTATCTTATCTTATCTTATCTACCTGTATTGTGAGTATTTTTCCAGCTGTCCTTTATTTTTGTACTTTGGCTATTTCATTCCCTGTTTGGTTTTCAGTAGTGCTTTTTGTTAGTGTTATATTTTTTTATGTTCGCAGTTCGAACATTACTGTCTCACTCTATTAAGTGTTATTTTTTAAGAAATAATGAATAAATGATCGCTGTTTTGTGGTTGACTATGACCCATTCTTAATCAGGACCTTAGATTATATTACCTTATCACTGCATGGAGTTAGCCATGGCCTATCTGACAAGATCAAAAGTTCTCCTCCCATTCCATGTGGAAGTGGTAAGTTTTTAGATTCTTATTTTGTCCTTCTCCACTCTATTTGTCATTCATTCATTTTCTACCGCTTTTTCCTCACGAGGGTTGCGGGGGTGCTGGAACCTATCCCAGCTGTCTTCGGGCGAGAGGCGGGGTACACCCTGGACCGGTCGCCAGCCAATCACAGGGCACATATAGACAAACAACCATTCACACTCACATTCATACCTATGGACAATTTGGAGTCACCAATTAACCTAGCATGTTTTTGGAATGTGGGAGGAAACCGGAGTACCCGGAGAAAACCCACGCATGCACGGGGAGAACATGCAAACTCCACACAGAGATGGCCGAGGGTGGAATTGAACCCTCGTCTCCTAGCTGTGTGGTCTGCGCGCTACTTTTGTAATTCTTTGAATAAATAAATGAAAATGTCAAAAACTATTTGGTCAGCAGCTTGCTATGCTAGTGGCAGGCTGTCTGTTATGCAGTATAAACGAAGAAGATGAAAGATGACTTTGGGGTTATTTAATGTCTGCAGGGCTCTAATAATGCTAAAATTTGTATTTTAAAAATTAAAATGACACATATTCGACAAAATATTGACTTTATTCATCTTGAAATTTTGCAGAAATTCACTCATCAGATCTGGAAGAATTCACCGTGATAAACGGGGGCCGACTGCATTGGCATTTTCACCACTTGGGATGCATGACTTGTTTTCACACACGCCTTAACACACACACAGTGAAGTGATGAATAAAACCAATGAGTGCAGCCCGTCATGTTGGACAGGGAGCAGGTCTGTGCCTCCCCCAAGGCCAGATGAGAATATATGAGATGTACACTCCAAAGTTCACTTTTCTCACTGTCACTCTCCATCACTCTTCCCATCACTCTCACTGCTCATGTTTACACACAAACATTTCAGCCCTGCGTCACACACACACACACACACACACACACACACACACACACTCTAGAGCCCCTAAAGAGTGGGAACCATGTATTGTATCCATGCAGTACCTGGAGACACCAACCTTTTTAATATTCTCTACTCTCATATAATAGGATAATGGTGTCAGTGACCCTGACTGCCTGATACCCCCGGGGCGCTTAAGAAGATGAAACAAAGTGCTTTACATTATTTATGTTGACCTCTTTACTGTATTTGTCCCCCCCCGCCGCATGCGTTGTAATATGTAACCTTGTGTCAAGGAGTTATCAAGCCCTTTTTTAAAGCCCGTTTACTTGAATACAAAAGAGGATTTGAGTATAAAAAGCACAGCTTGCGCCCCACAGTGGGTTTTTCCCTCATGATGTGTGTGAGAATGAGAAAGGTATTTTGTGCTTTCCCAGTGCTGCATAGTTGCAGGCTATTATAGCAGCAATGCAGCCCAGGGGATGGAGGCATTATGAGCGTTGGAAGGGCTAAGAGCCAAGGAACAGATGATGAAGTCGCCCCCCCCCCCCCCACCACCACCTATCCACCCACCAATCCCTCCCCCTCCCTCCCTCCCTCCCTCCCTCCACCCCTGGCTGTGTCTCTATTCAGGCCATCTTCCAGCTGCCATACAGACACAAACACACCATGTTTGTGAGGCGTGCAGAAGATTACATCTACAATAGCGTCTTTACTGGTTTTTATGACTGGTGTAAATTGCAGGGTTTGGTGGACAATTACACAGTCTCTAATCAGCATGCTTACACCCCCATTGACTTAATAATGACATGATGGCTGATGGAATATAATCACACGCTGGCAGCCACTTCATTAGGGACAAATATGTAATTGGCCAATCACAAGGTGGCAACTGTGTGTGTAAACACGGCTGGCAATGTAATTAAAAAGCTGCTAGACATGACCATTGCTACACAGTCCAACCCAAAGGTTACACATAAAATTCATTCATATTATTTGGATGAATGGGAATTTTACAAACGGAAAAATACAATGGAATTTAATTCAATAAAAATACCAAAGCGGCGGCACAGCTCATAGCTGTGTGGTTAGAGCGCAGACCTCACAGCGAGGAGACCAGGGTTCAATTCCACCCTCGGCCATCTCTGTGTGGAGTTTGCATGTTCTCCCCGTGCATGCGTGGGTTTTCTCCGGGTACTCCGGTTTCCTCCCACATTCCAAAAACATGCTAGGTTAATTGGCCACTCCAAATTGTCCGTAGGTATGAATGTGAGTGTGAATGGTTGTTTGTCTATATGTGCCCTGTGATTGGCTGGCGACCAGTCCAGGGTGTACCCCGCCTCTCGCCCGAAGACAGCTGGGATAGGCTCCAGCACCCCCGCGACCCTCGTGAGGAAAAGCAGTAGAAAATGAATGAATGAATGAAAAATACCAAAGCATGTTTTAATGCTTTGTATATGTATTTGTATGTATGTATTATTTTATTTATTTGATTAAAATGAAACTACTTTAATAATAATTAGATCATTAAGAAATTTTCAGAATTAAAATTAATTAATAATACTAATTTGGGAGTTTTTTTCATAAAGTTTAAATAATTTCAGATGATTTTCAGATTGATTATTACTTTTTTTAATATATATTATGCATTTGTTTTTGAAAGGAAATTAAAATGTTCTAATGATTTGAGACAGCACAAAATTAAACTTTTCAGAATGAGGATTAATTGTAAGATTACATTTAATAAGAAAATAACGGGGTCAAGCTTTAAAACTTGAAACCAGTTTCACCCAAAATATAGATTTATCATATTTATTTGGTTGCCTGTAATCACTTTGACGGTATGTGGTTTATGTATGAATGACAATAACGTAGCCTTTAGTGTCAGAACCAGCAGGGTACGGCATGATGAAATTGCAGTCTGGAGTCAGCTGGAGTACTTTGAAGTTATCTATGCAGATGTTAGGACGGCAGAAGAGCGACGATGCATTGCTATGTAATCCTGATTAATCGACCTTTGTCCACAGTTTTTGCAGCACAGAAACTTTTCATCTTATCACACTGTCACTTTCATTTGTTTGCTGTGAGCAATGAACACAAATTTGTATAAACAGCTGTAAAAATGTTCTCTCTCCTCTCCTCTCTAGCGTCTCTGTAGGCTATGAAGTGTAGAGGGTATAATTCATCATGAACATGACAAATTACTTGGGCTGCTGGTTGAGGACTGGAGTGGTTTGCCATTGTTGTGTGTGTGTGTGTGTGTGTGTGTGTGTGTGACTTTGCCTACTTTAGGGGACACATTTGACACTAAAGAATAATTAAATGGGGACGAAAGCTGCTGGGAGTTTGCAGCTAGGTTAAAGCCAAGGTGGATGCCTTAGCTTTGACCACATGCTTCAATTTCTACGTCTGCATATTATTTGACATTTGTCGACTTGTTTTGATGGTCAAGCGTTTCTTATCGGATATAGCGATGCAGGTGTGTCTTGTTTGGGTTTCAACTACAAACGCTCATTACCTCTTTTAAAGTGCAGAGACAGGTGTTGGTTCCATACGGGCAAAACAAGCAGGAGTCACTTGACAGAGGCCGGTTCTCACCACTGCCAAAGCAATGAGCAGCCAAAAGGAAAATAAGGGCTCTCTTACTCGGAAGACAAAAAGCAAGCACTCACTCTGCAGTATTCTTTGTCACGGGATGTTAGTTCAAGAAGGATTCGACGAAGGCAAAAACCATCAAGCCTACGTGTCGCGTTATCAAGCTAAGTGTGACCAACGCAGACATATTACCGCCGTGACACAAATTCTCCAGCAAAAACCGTTGAGAAGATGATTAAAAATAGGCTATTGGATAAGAACTGAGCATGGTATGCATGATAGATTTCTTCTGGGGTTCATTCATTCATTTTCTGCACTCATTGGTTTCATTCATCCTCACGGTGCTGGAGCCTATCCCAGCTGTCTTTGGGTGAGAGGCGGGGTACACCCACACAGGGTACAGGGCACATATAGACAAACAACCATTCACACTCACATCATGCCATACCCTGCTGGTTCTGACACTAAAGGCTACGTTATTGTCATTCATACATAAACCACATACCGTCAAAGTGATTACAGGCAACCAAATAAATATGATAAATCTACATTTCTGGTGAAACTGGTTTCAAGTTTTAAAGCTTGACCCCATTATTTTCTTATTACATGTAATCTTACAATTAATCCTCATTCTGAAAAGTTGTCTCAAATCATTAGAACATTTTAATTTCCTTTAAAAAACTAATGCATAATATAATTAAAAATAAAAGTAATAATCAATCAGAAAATCATCTGAAATTATTTAAACTTTATGAAAAAAACTCCCAAATTAGTATTATTAATTAATTTTAATTCTGAAAATTTTTATTTCTTAATGATCTAATTATTATTTAAGTAGTTTCATTTTAATGAAATAAATACAAATCTATATACATTTGCATTAAAACATGCTTTGGTATTTTTCATTCATTCATTCATTTTCTACCGCTTTTCCTCAAGAGGGTCGCAGGGGTGATGGAGCCTATCCCAGCTGTCTTTGGGCGAGAGAAAAAAAAACATTTTATCAACCATCTGGTTAATGTTTGTCGTGAAAGTCGCAAGTTCAGTTGACTTCCGCTGAGTCAAGGGGCAACGACTTCCACTGTGAACTCGTCAAAACCCACAGCATGCTTGTTCACCCACGACTACATTTTACATTCATTCATTCATTTTCTACTGCTTTTCCTCACGAGGGTCGCGGGGGGTACTGGAGCCCATGCCAGCTGTCTTCGGGCGAGAGGCGGGGCACACCCTCACCAGCCAATCACAGGGCACATATAGACAAACAACCATTCACACTCACATTCATACCTATGGACAATTTGGAGTCGCCAATTAACCTAGCATGTTTTTGGAATGTGGGAGGAAACCGGAGTACCCACGCAATGCAGGGGGAGAACATGCAAACTCCACACAAGACATGGCCAAGGGAGGAATTGAACTCGGGTCTCCTAGATGTGTGGTCTGCGCGCTAACCACCTGGCTGTCTTCTGGGCTTGTTGCAGTTTATTTTACATAAACATTTATAAGTGGGCCATAATTGGGTGCTGTTATTTTCAAAATGTAAAACAACTCATATGTATACATATATATATATATATGAAGAGCTTGCAACCAAAAGGCGCTAAATCCATTTTGACTGATTTCGAGAAAATCAATGATTTTTAATTACGCACATATCAATCTATTTGGTCATCAAGTCTATATTGCAAATGAAAGAGCTATCAATATAGGTCATACAAATGCATGCTATAAAAATCCTGCACACACCATGTATTTTATATATTTTTTTTAATTAATTTTTTTTTTCGGATTTAGCGCCTTTTGGCTGAAATGATGGATTTAGCGCCTTTTGGCTGAAATAAATTTGAAGTCACCTTTAACTTCTTCAATGGCATTGTTGTAAAAGAATGTAAGGTGCTTTAATGTGCTATGCTAATAAAATAATTACAACACTAATTACAACAATACACCCCCGCTCAATTCCCTAACGCCAAATGGCACATATGGGACTGAATCAAACACAAAATGTCAACTCACCTTCACCGCTATTTGATCTCCTTTTAGCCTTGTTTTTCTTCCATTCTCCTTCATTCTTCTGTCTTTTCCTTGGGTTATTTGTTATATCAGCTAGCTCATTCATGGTAAAACTGCACTAGGATTGTATAAAATGCAGTATTTTTGCGACTTCGTATTCGATCAAAATGTACACAAACAAAACAGGATGCGCACTGATACTGGCTTTCTGTATGTGCAGTGCCAATTGTATTCTTCTCTCTGATTGGTCAGATTATCAATAGATGGGAAACTTGGGCCAATCAGAATAAAGAATAAAGAAAGGGATTTAGCTCCTTTTGGTTGAAATCTGAAATGGAAATAGCGCCTTTTGGTTGAAAGCATAAATTTCATATCACTTTTTTTCATATTTTTTAAAATGATTTCAAGACCAAAATATGTGATTTGGATACACATGACAGAGGTCTATCAAACTCATGAAAAACATGCAACTTAGTGAAAATTGGATTTAGCGCCTTTTGGTTGCAAGCTCTTCATATATATATATATATATATATATATATATATATATATATATATATATATATATATATATATATATATATATATATATATATATATATATATATAATAATGTTTGGGAATGCATGAAAAAGTGAAAAGAAAATCATAGGCTATTTTTAAACAAATACAGTAATGCCTCGCCACTTTGCGCTTTGAATTTCAAAAATTCCAAGATTTTTTTTACATTTTTGATTGGTGACATCACACACGTCACTACCAGGCCCCGCTTCTTAAGCTCATTGAAAATGGGTCTAACCCTTAAAAATGGTTCAGTGACCTTGCTGTTGTCAATCCCATGAACTGAGGCCATTATATCACCAAGGGCATTATATCATCAATATATCAAAATGTTGGGTGTTGGTGTCTGTTTGTGGGTCTGTGTGTAAAATTTGGTCGAAAGTTCCATAGCAGCAGGAAGTAAGGTAGAAAGCTAGCCTATGTGTTTTAGCATGTAGAAACAATGGCTTGTTGTTGACATGTTTGTGAGTTGTATGACCACATGAAACAAAGTTGAGTAATTGCAAATGCATATATCAATACCAGATACCTTTAAACATGATGTGTGCCAAAACTCTATGTCTTATCTTTATTTTAACATACTTCACTAACCTTTTCTTTGGGAGCTTTCTTGCTGACATCCTCTTCGCTTGATACAAACAGGAAGTCAACGGCTCTGGTCATGTGACAATTTACAGTAAACATGCGACACTGAAACCCCTTATTATTTAAAGGCACTCGCAACTCGCTACTTCCCCCTGGCCATCAGACTGCTGAATGCCAAATAAGCCCCTCTACCTTACTTACATTATTATTATTTATTTTAATTATTTAAATTATTTGGGCAATTTACTGTTCACGCTGCACTTTACATTATGTTGTTCATATTTGGTGTCTATTCTATCTATTTATTCTCCACATTATTATTATTATTATTATTTATTATTACTTATCTTCTTTTGTGTCTGTTGTTATATGGGAGCCAGGCAACGACATTTCGTTGGCAATTTTACTGCTGTGTTTTTGTGCAATGACAATAAAGGGAGTCTATCTATCTATCTATCTATCTATCTATCTATCTATCTATCTATCTATCTATCTATCTATCTATCTATCTATCTATCTATCTATCTATCTATCTATCTATCTATCTATCTATCTATCTATCTATCTATCTATCTATCTATCTATCTATCTATCTATCTATCTATCTATCTATCTATCTATCTATCTATCTAACAAGTCACAGATACTGCAATACACGCCATAGCCCATCTTTTGAATACCTTATATTTGTATCCATTTATGATTTCATATAGTGAGGACGCAATGTTTGAACCACAATGTACCAAGGGACTTGAAAAAGCATTTTCAAGTATAATAATGGCTAAATGAAGAGCGGAGCACACAGAAGACAATGACAGTGGACATTATACTACGTGTCATGGCTGTTGACGGAAGTAGTGTTAGCTATATGGGCTAAGTCAAATCAATGCGCCAAGGAAAGAAGTTCCGGTAATGTTTTAATGATATCAATGTACCTAATCACAGCCCCCCAAAAATCAGTATGCGGATCAAAAAAAGATCTGCTGTGGTGACTCAGGAAAAAGCCGAAAGAAACAACCCCCAAAAAAAACAAAAAACAATGTACCTGATCATAAGCATGCATATCAAACGATAAAATCTTGTTTGATTTTTTTTTAGAGGCTTTGTAGTTGAAATTGGTACCTCCCAAGACACGCAATGTTATCTGGCTCATGCTAACTTGTTTTCTCTTTTTAGAACACACACAAAAGGGACATACATATACGTATGTTCATGTTTCACATAAGTTTGTTTCTTTCGGCTTTTTCCTGATTATGAAGTGATCTGCATACTGACTTTTGGCTTGAGCCCTTTATATTATATATTTATATTCCGGATGCCCTTCCTGACGGATACCGATGATACGTACAAGTGAAGATTGGAACCCGAGTCGTCCGCTCCAAAGTCCAGAACGGTACCCACTACACCACAGCGGGCCACATAAGGATAGTGTATGATGAGCAAAATTGGGCATAAAAAGTATAGTTTTCCTTTAAAGTCTTTCTACGGTGAACTTCTACAATCTGATTGTTGCGAGATTTCCACCTGCCGTCTCGGACTTTTTCCTTCTACAAAGCTGCTGTCAAAGGCATGAGATAGCACATCATCAGAACGAGAGATAAATCCATAGAGCCGCAAATCCAAAAAGTTCTAGCACAAACCTGTGCCTCCACACCAATCCAATTGATACAAATTGGAACATGAACGCTCCTTTATGGCCGCAAACCATAAAATAAATTCTCACCACACGTACAGGCGGAAAAACCCATCAGCACCAGTCACTTTATCACACAGGCACGGATGGGGAAAAGAAAAGAAAAAAAGTCCCAAGCAAGAGGATAGAGGATAGAATGGAGCAGGATCGATATTCCAATACTCCCTTGTCTGCTCCACTGGCCCCTGATGTTATCCCACATCATTGCAGCGGACACGGGCAAGACAAATGACTCTCATGTTGGGAACATGGGACCAGCGTGGAAGATGGTGTGGCAAGAAGGGGGGGCTGTTGGGACATCAGCTGTACTCTACACGGCCAACATGAGGTCACAAAACAACCGCGACTAAAGATCCTGAACTTGCTTCAAAGATAATGTCACGCTGGCCTGTGACATGTGACTCTTTTATTTCTGTTTATTTGGACCCTTACTGCTTTTTCTGTGCACTTGCAGATGTGGACCTCCCTTGAGTCGGGCGGAGCTACCAGATGGGCGCGCGTCTCCTTCTTAATGCACTCAGCTGCGGCAGGAGGGTGCTGGATTATTTCTAGCTGTTACCCTGCTACTGTGTTCCTCCAGCGCTGTCCGCGCCTCCGTCACGCACCCTCCTACCCGTCCGGTAGTCCGTCTGTCTCTAAGACTGTTTTCTGTTTCTTGTGTTGATTTTTTTTGTGCTTGCGTGTACTCAGTGTGTCACAGAGCTCCCTCTTTTGTGCTCCGTCGCCCCTTAGTTATTCTAATGTCACATAACTGGACTATTAAAACACATCAATCTTACCTGAGCCTGCTGTGTCCTGCATCTACGTAGCCCAGTCACGACAGATACGGCCATAATCATACTCAAATCCATTTGTTTCTGCACCTAGCTTACCTAGCTGGTTGGGAAAATGATCTGTTCTATTCTTGAGATGGTCAGAACAAGCTTTGGGATCAGGACCAATTTTCACTAAACAATCTGTGGAAGGAATTCAATCTCATGACAAGCATTGACAAGCAACGGTGTCAAAGTATTTTATTGAAAGTTACATTTTAAGTTTAAGTTTAAGTTTATTCATTCATTTTCTACCGCTTTTCCTCACGAGGGTCGCGGGGGTGCTGGAGCCTATCCCAGCTGTCTTTGGGCGAGAGGCGGGGTACACCCTGGACTGGTCGCCAGCCAATCACAGGGCACATATAGACAAACAACCATTCACACTCACATTCATACCTATGGACAATTTGGAGTGGCCAATTAACCTAGCATGTTTTTGGAATGTGGGAGGAAACCGGAGTACCCGGAGAAAACCCACGCATGCACGGGGAGAACATGCAAACTCCACACAGAGATGGCCGAGGGTGGAATTGAACCCTGGTCTCCTAGCTGTGAGGTCTGCGCGCTAACCACTTGATCGCCATGCCGCCCAGTTTAAGTTTATGTCTTCTTCAATTCACCAATTCACATCCTGACTTATGGCAGCTCATTCTTGCATCATCAAAGGCATTAAGTTTTGGAGAGTTTACTGGACATGGACCCAAAATGTTGACCCAGTGCTTCATCATGCTGGCAAAAACATCACTTGTCACCAAATTGTTCTTGGATGGTTGGGAAAAGTTGCTTTCGGAGTTTGTTTTGGTACCATTCTTTATCCATGGCTGTGCTCTTACGCAAAATTTGGAGTGAGTCCACTCCCTTGGCTGAGAAGCCAAACCCTACCCTTGAGAACTCCTTCAGGATGCTTTACTGGATGTATGACACAGGACTGATGGAGGTGCTCACCTTTTCTTCTCTGGACAAGTTCTAGTCTGGATGCCCCAAATGATCAGAAAGGCGATTCATCAGAGAATATGGTATTACCCCCGTCTTCAGGAGTCAAACTCCTGTATCTTTTTCTGAATGTTTTTCCTGGAGAGAAATGGTTTCTTTGCGCCCTTCTTGGCAAGAGGCCATTTTCCAAAATCCTTTGACTCACCGTGCATGCAAATGCAACCTGATCCCGATCCCACGGCTAATCAATTTTAGAAGACAGTCCAGACACTTGCATACCTACTCGGGTGCCCTCATGTCATCTTTACAACAACTGACCCTCTCTCCCTAATCGCATCTTAATGATTCGATAAATGGTTGATAGAGATGCAATCGTACTTGCAGCAATATAGCGGTATGTGTTTCCTTGGTTAACCATGGTTAACAGAAGAACAAAGATACCAAGCACCAACCTCCTTTTACAGCTTCAAACTGTTATTCTCACTCCATCAAATGACCAACAACTTGTCAAAATGCTCACCTACTGTATGTTAACCAGAGAATCATTAACATGGCAGCTGGTCCTTTTGTGGCAAGGCTGAAATGCAGTAGAATTTATATATTTTTTGGATTAAGTTCATTTTCATTCCCCGGTCGGGCATCTCTGAAGTGATGGTGTGGAGTATGCATGTTCTCCCCGTGCATGCGTGGGTTTTCTCCGGGTACTCCAGTTTCCTCCCACATTCCAAAAACATGCTAGGTTAATTGGCCACTCCAAATTCTCCAAAAAGGTACGAATGTGGATGTGAATGGTTGTTTGTCTATATGTGCCCTGTACCCTGCCTCTTGCCCAAAGACAGCTGGGATTGGCTGCAGCATGCCTGTGATCCTCGTGAGGATAAGCAGGATAGAAAATGAATGAGTGAATGACTCAAAGTTCATTTTCATTACAAAGACGGACGGTCTTTGCAATTAACTCATTTGCTACCAAAGACATATTTATATATATGCTCCCAAAGATGTATTTATACGTCTTTTACAGGGTTTTTTTTTGTGCGAGAGGCATAAAGAGGTGATGATGTAACTCCACAATAAAAAAAAGGCACATTGTGTGGACTTTCATTTCATTTCATGCTTTCATTTCAATGCAGACTTACTAACATGTAAAAATGTATAGTACTTAACATGCAATTTGTCTTTTAAATATGCTTGTATACTCTCCATTTTGCTGCATTTCCCTGGTTTTAGTTTCAAGTTCAGTCTATACAGTACAGATAAATGAATAAATATTATCAGTTGCTCCAGTATTTCAAACTGGGGGTATGGAAAACAATTTCTGTCCTATAGTGGGGGCATGACAGAAAATAACTGAGAAGCACTGATACAGCCCAAGAACACAATATTCTCTGTGCCTTGAAAAATCAATCAAAATGATAAAAAAGGATCAGTATGGAGAGAGACGGTTTATGAAAAAAATGACTGGGAGTGAATGAGTTAACTGCCATTCATTTTCTTTTTTCTTGTCCTGCCCTGTCCAGCCATTGGGGCAGACAGTATTATTGATCTAAATCACTTACATGCTAAACAGATTTACTTTGTCTGGGAAAAGTGTAGGCTACAACCTACCATCTTCTTTTCTTGTTATGCTGCTTTGGAGCGGCCGGATTGGAGCAGGAGGGGATGGAAAAGAAGAAAAGATAAAACAGAGGGGGGACAAGAGGCGGATGAAAAGAGACAAGAACAACAGTAACAACAACAATTGTCAAGTCAATACAGAACAACAGAAACAAACGGGACTATATCAGCAAATTTCTATGATGGTTAGAAAAAATCATAATGGAGCAGACAAAGTATTAAACAGCCACAGTAATATTACTGAAATGAAACAGTCATACATGTTAGTGGTAATAATAAAATATTATAAATATATTATTATAATAATATTATAATAATATTATAATAATTGTTATTATTTATAATAAAATATTATAATAATATTATATTATTATATTATTTATATATATATATATAATTTTTATATATTTATTTATATGTATATATATTTATATATTTATAAATATACATATATGTATATAATAATAATTATTATTATTTATAATAAAATATTATAAATATATTTATAAATATATAATAAATATAAATATAAAATATTAACTGTGATAGTAAACAGAATGACAATAACACACATTTGTAATATCTACGTATAATCTCATTGCTGACATCATCAAGACAACAATAGAACCAGTCGCATAATTAAGTCATGGATATGCAGGCAAGTACTTACTGTATATACTGTGAGTGTGCATAAGTATTTGTGTGAAGGTATCTCTGTCGGTGTGTATGTCTACATGTACTGTATATATAGTACGTGCATATACTGTATGTGCGCATATGTGTGAACATGTAATTGTCACTGAGAATGTATGAAAGGAGACGGACAAGATGCCATTCATTTGAGCCCCCTTACCAACATTATGAAGTATATGCAAATTGCCACAATAATAAAAAGAGGCAGCAGACTGTGAAAACTAATATTTGTGTCATCCTCAACACTTTTGGCCATGACTGTAGTCATGGCAGTGCATGGTATCAACGAAGGACAGGATGCTTAATTGACATGTTTTTCCACCATTTATAGGGCAGTGATACATGCTGCTGCCTTTCGTACAGATGACACGGTTTCAATCCCTGGCCTGCGCCTCGACACCAAGCCATTGGAGATATCCACAGCCGATCCCAAGCTATCCATCATCAGTCATGAGTTATTGCAGTGGTCCTCGGTTTGAGGCATTTCCTGGTTCCGTATGCGTTCCCATAAATTCATTCAAAATGTAAATTTGGAACTAGAACTAGTTACATGGTGGCGGAAGAATACATTGTTTGCTCAATACATCTGTCTCTATTGCTTGACTGCGGCAGCTATCATTAAGGTTGAAGATTGTGTTGTGACGTCGACCTGGACTTAAGGATGAAGTGGAGGTAGTTGTTTATCGACTACCAGCGACCTACTTTTTCCCCTTGTCCTGCCCAGCCAATGGGGCAAATTGTATTGTTGAGCTAGATGCTACGGGTGTTACAAGAGACGAGATGGTACACCAGATTGGGTCTATGACACAGGAAAAAAATTTGAACTTTACTTCTCAGAAAAGTACAGTGAAAAAATATGGCAATATATATTATCTACTTATTTAATTTCAACAACAATACACTCTAGTGCACACTGTTTGTATACCTGCGACTCCGCTTCCGCTCGCTGAGACAAAGGGGTTGTATGACTGACAAAAGGGCTCACTCCGTTCATTTCGTTGTTCCGTGGAAAAAAAAACACAACAAGGTGTTGAAACAAATGCATGAGTGAATCCTGTTAGATTAGATATCTTGAGTCCGGCAAAATTCTCAAGTTTATTTTCATTTATTGTGTAATTTATTAACCGATTTACTATCATTCCAGGCCGAGTGCCCATAAGACATTTTTGTTCTGAACAAAAATCGCTCCAAACCGGAGCAGGAGGGGATAGAGAAGAAGAGAAAGGTAGACAGTGGGTGAGAGAGACAGAGAGAGACAACAACAAAAACAACAGGACAACATCAATGAATGTCGGACAGCCATAAAATTAACTATAGAAATAGCAAAATAATATCAGCCATGGAAATAATACTGTATTGAAACAGATATACCTAACAGCGGTAATGAAAATATTAGACACAGTAATAATCCGATTGACAAGAACTGTTTGTAATCTTATTGCTGACATCACCATCACGATAATAAAATGAGTTACAGTGGGGTGAAAAAGTGTTTCTCCCTTCCCGATTTCTTATGCATAAACTGTATATGAAGTGTCAGAAGTGTCCCTTGAATGTATGAGTTTTGGGTGCGCTTCCTACCACCCACCAAGCCAGCACGGCCCCCACCCGAGACAGAGCAGCAAACGGCTGCAGAGATGCAACCCCGACCAGGAATAGACAACAAGGCTTAGGATCAGGGACACCTTACTCCTGTCCGCCCGCCCCTGAGGTGCCAGGACCAACCCCCCCAGCCAGAGGAATGAGACCCCCAGGGACAGAGCTACACATCCTCAGCTTCTGTGAGAGTCAGGTCAGGGAATTATTTATAGGTTCCCATATAGCCTGAAATTCTGACAGTTGCTCTTGTGATTTGGCAGACATTATCTCAATACTACATGATCTTCCAATGATCATACAATGTTCTTAATAAACTTCTCTTTATTGCAAAAACAGAACAGGCTACTGCAGCCACGCCAAAACAACATCAGCAAACTGGACCTCACACGACCATCCTCCTCCCAAACGTCATGTTTACAGACACTAGAAAACCACAAAACATGTAACTGCCAGTTCATCTATTTTTGTGTTCTATGTGATGTTCTTTCATCAAGCGTTGTGATTTTGCACTTTGTTTGGTGGTCCTTGAACGCATCATAGATGCTAAACGTTGGGTACGAAAGCACTAGCTTGGCCAATCTGGCCTCACAACTTTTAGCGAGGTGTTCTTTGTTATTCATGTTATTCGTCTTTGTCATTCAGAAGTGGTAGTACCGATACAAATTATACTTTCAACGGGTAGAATATGTTTGTGAGTAATATTTAGGCCTTAAACCTGGATTGTGTTATGAGTGAACAATGGAAATTGAAAGGGGTAGAGCAGGGGTCTCAAACTCAATTTACCTGGGGGCCACCGGAGCTAGGTTCTGGGCATCAGGTTTTCAAAAAAAACCCAAAACGCATTTATTAAAAACTGGAAAAAAAAATCAATAAAAAATCTTCAATGCTTTTGCTTCTGCTATACCCTACACTTTTTCACTACTTTGGGTTGGTTTTCCACACCAAAATATCTGATAAAACATTTCACTGTTCTCAAATATCTTCATTTTTATTTTTCTATACACAAAATAAGATAACAAAAATAAACAAATTAAGAATAAAGACAATAAATCAATCAATCAGTAATAAATAAGTAAAATAATAATAAAAGAGCAAATAAGAAAAACGTAAGAAACCACATACAGTTGGTAGAGAAATTATTTTTTCATATTCAAATGTACAGTATTAACAGTTATTTAACCTTTAACATGAACATTAATGAAACTTAATAATTGTACCCAATTAGCAAGTTAGCATGGTACTCAGTTCCATCTGGGAGCAGCGTGGTAACTTTAACAACATGTTTGATGAGATGCTTTATCTTGACGTGTATTTTCCCTTTTATTCCAAATCATTTCCTGCATTTATTTGTACCCAGCGTCATAAGCCTTTAGCTTCATTGCTAATCCAAAGCAAAACAGGGCGGGATAACAGGGTAGGGTAACAGTATGGGCGGGGCAAAATCATCTTAATTGTGTCTGGTGTGCACACAGCTTTAAGCTGTCATTTCAACATTAAACTTTGGTATCAAGGTGGGGGCCTCAAACTAGCCGCGAGTTTGAGACCCCTGGGGTAGAGGGTTCTGGGGCTGAATGTACAGTAAACCTGGGATATATCGGATTCAATTGTTCCCACTGGTTTTGTCCGATATAAGCGAAATCCGTTATATGCGTATACCGGAAAATGTCCGTTTTACGCATATATCGGATTTATATCCGGTATATGCGTAAATCGGATTTTATCCGTTCTAAAAAGGCACTTCCTTGACTATGTTTCCAATGTACCTGGACGCGCAGGCAACGCTGCAAACGCTGCAAATGACGTCGTATAGCGGCCTGTCACGATTCGGCGAATCGGAGCGCCACGATGCGGCCATGCGATATATGCGAGGGAAATTTAATGGAAATGCATTGGAACGGGACTGGAGATTTTGTCCGAAATAGGCGAAATCCATTATAAAAAATCCGATATATGCAATGAATTTTTATTGGAAATGCATTACAGAAAAATCTGTTCTTTTTTATCTGTCCGTTGTGAGCGAATTTCCGATATATCCGAGTCTGATATATCCGAGGTTTACTGTAATATAATAATAACAAGAGTCACTTTTATTATAAATGTTTGGAGGAGAGAGCAAGCTGTGTGTCAAGAATAAATATTCTCATGGACATCTCAATGAGTCATGTTTTTTTGCTATGAACTGGTGGTCCTGGACGGTAACCTCTGTGAAAAGCAGATCTACTACTACTATGTACGTATGTATATACTAATGAGGAACGGATGCGTATACATAGCAGCGGTAGTGGTAGCATAATGCAGGCAGTAGTTAATATGTGAGGGTTCACAGAGTGACAAGCAGGTTCCAAACAAAAGGTGCAGGAACAAGGCAAAGGGTGGAAACACAAACGCTCCCTTTGTACCACAAAGGCCCCTCTGTTGTTTTTGATCCGCTGTGGCTTCAAAGTGCCAAAGTCTGGTTTTTATTCCTGGCAGAAGTCCCTGTGTTGCCTTATCACACATCTCATTTCCACACAGACAGAGAGTAGCATGGCCTGCTACACCCAGGCTCCACAAATTAGATTTTTGTGGAGTGATTGATGCTGAATCAACAGCTCAAACAAAGTGAGGACAGAGGAATGTGCCACGAACAAGACGTGTGGGGGGAGGACGTGAGAAGGCAGGGAGTTAAGGGGAGAACTAAGTGACATAAACATAAAAAGACATAAAAAGGACAAGCTAAAGTAAATCCAAACCTCACAACAGTTATTTGCATCTTTTCATCAAAAAAAAAAAATCCAACCAGGCGCCTTCGTGTTTATCGACACTGCCACAAATCTGCTGGCGATAAGATTCATTGAAGCTTTCATGTATGTGTGTGTGTGTGTGTGTGTGTGTGTAATTAGAAGTTATTGAAATGTACGGGTCCCTGTAGTAAAAATATTACAGCAAAGTCAATATCTATCCAAAGCACAACTCAAAGGGCGTGCGTGCACAAAATAATAAGTCATTGACAGAAAAATGTGAAGACAGAATAATGCATATAATGTACATTTTCACATTTTAAATACTCCAGTTCAACATCATTGTGAAAGCATTCTTACGATAAATTGGCCCGAACAAAATGGCTGTCTGATCTGACGGCAGCTTCTGGGAGTCCATCAGCTGGAGAGCTATTGAGAGACTTCAACGTCCATGTTGGCAACAACAGTGTGATTGGGAGAAATGGCCTCCCCAATCTGCACCCATGTGGTGTTATGCTACTTCTTTGCTAACCACAGATTGTTGATAACAGACACCATGTTGGAACATAGGGATGGATGTCCATAAGTGCACCGAAGGCCAGAGGTCTATGATCCATTTTGTAGTCGGATCATCACCCCTGCGTCTGCATGTTTTGGGTAAAGAGAAGGACTGAGCTGTCAACTGATCTGTCAACTGATTCTGAGAGTGTCCAGAATCTTCAGTTCTCACCTCCAGCAGATCTTTACCTGCATCCCAGGGAAGGATGTGAATATTAAGTCCAAATGGGCCATATTGCGAGTGTCCTTTGCTGAAGTTGACGAGCAGAGTGGTCTGTGCAAGTTGTGGTGGAAAAAAATCACAAAGCAGATGGTGGACAGCTGAAGAAGGACTCTTACTGATTATGGATGACTTGTGGGACTCCTGAGGCAGTTGACAGCTACCAGCAGGCGAAGCGGCATGCGGCTTCGGACGTGGTGATGTAGAAGAAGCATTTCGCTGAGGCTATGATCATAACCAAAACTATTAGCATCAGTCAGCACCCATGTACCAGGCATGATCTGTTTTGTAATGCTCTAAATCATCATTCCCATGAAAGAAACTCACCAATATCACCGGAAGACCAAACGTCAGCACCTTGGTCATGGGAACTGACCTAACTGGTGTGAACCCACACCTGCATGGATAGAACATACACAAAGCTCTAAGGCAGACTGCAAAGTCAGGTTGGGTGGTCTGAGACACAATAGTACTTATTCTTGGAAATGTGGTGGGTAAAAGGGCAGTACATCAGTAGATCTCCAGCTAGTCACGGGTTACATTTGTTTTCTCTGCTTTAAATTGTACACAAGTCGTTTCACTCAACATTTTCCAGTAATGGTAATGTTTTTTTTTCATTTGAACATGCATCAGATTACAATTGAGTGCATCCCATAATCAGTTCACAGTTCCACATGTCCAAAAGGAGTAGGAAGAAGCAAAGCTTATTAAATCCTACCCCTCCATCTGGTACTTTTACAATCACTAACTGTTACATTTGTTCACTTCCTGCTTTCCATAATACAGTTTAAGGTTTTTTTTTGTTTGTTTTTTTGTTTTTTTTAAATAATGTACCTGGTACCGAAGTACTCGGTGATATGAGCATCCAATGCCATAATGGGTACCATAGTGCATGTCAATATAGTGATATATATAGCACATCATGACTGGTTCAAGACTCTTCATCCTTGTATTTAGCAAACATCAACTGCTTGTATTGTTTCTTGAATTGGCTCATCGTTGTGCATTGTTTGAGGTCCTTACTCAATCCATTCCATAGTTTGATTCCACATACTGAAATGCTATGGCTAGCATAACGTAGTCCTAGCATAGAAGTGTTTCAAATGTACTTCTTCCCTGAGATCATATTTCTCCTCTCTTGTAGAGAAGTATTGGATAATTGGTTATTTTTAGCCTTATGCATTATTTTAGCTGTTTGAAGATGAACTATATTAGCAAGTTGAAGTATTTGTGATTTTAGAAATAAGGAGTTAGTATGTTCTCTGTAGGCGGCATGATGAATTATCCTTACTGACCTTTTTTGCGGTACATTTAGCGAGTGAAGATTGCTTTTATAGTTATTAGCGCATATTGAATGTCTATTATATCTATTTATTCTCCACATTATTATTATTATTATTATTATTTATTACTTATCTTCTTTTGTGTCTGTTATTATATGGGAGCCAGGCAACAACATTTCGTTGGCAATTTCACTACCGTGTTTTTGTGCAATGACAATAAAGGGAGTCTATCTATCTATCTATCTATCTATTTCCACACAATAAGTAAGATATGGTAGAACCAGAGAGCAATAAAGAGTGTGGAGTGATTTCTGATTGAGAACAAATTTTGCTTTGTTCAATACTGAAATATTTCTGGCTAACTTATGTTGTATATTTGTAATATGAGGTTTCCAGCTCATATTTTCATCTATTGTGATCCACAGAAATGTATTTTCCTTCACCATTTTTGTGGCATTATACAGACAAATGCCAAAATAGTATTAGTTCACAATAATAACCAATCATTTTTTCCAGAATCCAGACCATGGATGACCCAGAAAATTTCATCAGTCCTTCCATGTCCCATTTCCGACAATTCCTGATAATTTCATCCAACCCATTCAGAACTTTTGATTATTTTCATTATTATTGTGTTATTTTGAACACAAACAGACAAACGTCAGCAGAACCAGGACACATGCACTGCAACACAAACAAGCACAAGTTGTTTTAAATGCTTTACTTTCTCTAATTATATGTACTATATTGGGTACTACGAATGGAAAGGTGTCTAGCTGGCTCTAATAATGTTTAAAAATGTATTTAGAAGGTTGTGAAGAGGTTTTCTATGCCACAACTACAAAAGTATTGTACTTATAAAGAAGGAATTCTACTTTGCAGAAATTCACTAATCACACTGTAACCAATCCACTGCGACAAACAAGGGATTGCTGTACACGTAATTGTTTGTTAATATGTAAAACCCAATTTAAAATGTGTTCAATAACTGTGAGAGAGTGCAGATTACTGTACTGTACATTCTTATCAAGGTCAGACAGACAGACAATAATATTGGCTTCGAATAGAGTGCATTTCCAATGTCACTGCTGTTCTGTTTGTATAACAGCTACGGACTACATTTCAAAAGACAACAGACGCACGGTGCTATTTCCGAGCGTGGGATTGTGACATTTACCGCCACTGTCTTGATTAATTATCCATCAGCTTGTAGACATATCAAGACAGGTGTTAGTCACTTCCATTGGACTGGAATGATCGGGGCAGACAGAAATGATATACAAGACAAAGATCCACATGGCCGCCTTTAATGGCATCACAAGAGAGTGTGTGCAAGACAGAGATAGCTGGAGTCATTAATTATGTGCCTATATTCCAATCAGCATGGATGTTTGAATAAAAGTGTTGTAAACACTAAGTGGGCTGACACACACGTCTTTTAATTAGACTGCCACACACACACACACACACACACACACAGAGCGGCATTACCAGCCTTTCTTCCTGCCATCTTTCCCACCTCTCTTTGCCAAGGAAGCTCGGATGGGAGTGCATTGTCTACTAATGATGGCTGTCAGTAGCACAGGTTACAGTCAAGAATTGTGAAGATGGCAAATACTGTGTATAACACATCTGACGAGGTATTATCAAAAGACGTGTCAAAAAATACCTATGTATGTTTTGTCAGAGCTTTTCTTCCTGTTACTCACACACGCACAAACCAGCAACCACACTATCCTCTGAACTGTGGAAGGGTAAGTAAGAATAATTGTGTGAGGTTGGAGGGTCTCAGGTTTTGCAACTGACATGCTAAGGGACATCTGCATTTTGGTAATGGTAATGGTAATGGTAATGGTAATGGTAATGGTAATGGTAATGGTAATGGTAATGGTTTTATTTCATTTGAACATGCATCAGATTACAATTGAGTGCATCACATAATCAGTTCACAGTTCCACATGTCCAAAAGGAGTAGGAAGAAGCAAAGCTTATTAAATCCTACCCCTCCATCTGGTACTTTTACAATCAGTAACTGTTACATTTGTTCACTTCCTGCTTTCCATAATACAGTTTTTTTTTCATATTTCTCCTCTCTTGTAGAGAAGTATTGGATGACATTTTTAGGTAATTGTTTATTTTTATTGGTTATATTGGTATTTTTATTTTATTTATATTTTATTTATTTTTATTTTATTTTATTGGTTATATGTGTTCACTTCCTGCTTTCCATAATACAGTTTAAGGTTGTTTTTTTTTTGTTTTTGTTTTTTTTTAATAATGCACCTCGTACCAAAGTACTCGGTGATATGAGCATCCAATGCCATAATGGGTACCATAGTGCGTGTCAATATAGTGATATATATAGCACATCATGACTGGTTCAAGACTCTTCATCCTTGTATTTAGCAAACATCAACTGCTTGTATTGTTTCTTGAATTGGCTCATCGTTGTGCATTGTTTGATTCCCTTACTCAATCCATTCCATAGTTTGATTCCACATACTGAAATGCTATGGCTAGCATAACGTAGTCCTAGCATAGAAGTGTCTCAAATTTAGTTCTTTCCTGAGATTTTGGGCATTCAAACATCGATCCTCAGGAGGTTTGCGCAATGGTGGAGTGCATGAGAATGTGGCAGATGACTGAATTGTGCCAGGTTTGATCCCCCCATCTAGCATTCACAGGGGAACTCTAATCCTCACAGAGCTAAAGTGATGAGAGATTGGACACGTACGTAAGTGGCCTATGACTGAAGGCTCCAAGGTGTGAGTACACTGGTTGATCATTGGTTGGCCATTTTGGAGCTTCAGACACTCTACTGGAGACATTTGAGCACTGGAGTACAAGAAAGTGGTTGATGACCAAGGGGCCCCGGAATGGACTAGTATGTTTGGGATTCAAACTAGTGGTAGGGGAGTTTGAGCTGTGAGGCTAAGAATGCAGCCTGTGACCAAGGGTTGAGTCCTCCAGATTGGCATTCTCTCCGGAACACTAAGTGGATTCCCTTCAGCTGGTTTGACAGGGAATGAGCTTTTCCAGTCCTCTGAGAACTTGATGGATGGGAGGCTGGATAGGTAAGTGAGTAGCCTATGACTGAACGGTTCCAGGTTTCAGTGAGTAGCCTATGACTGAACGGTTCCAGGTTTCATTCCCTTCCCCAGACTGGCATTCTCGCCGGGAAACTAAGTCAATTCCCTTCAGTTGGTATTCACAGGGAATCAGCTTTTCCAGTCCTGTGGGAACTTGAGGGATGGGAGGCTGGATAGGTAAGTGAGTAGCCTATGACTGAACGGTTCCAGGTTTCATTCCCTTCCCCAGACTGGCATTCTCACTGGGAAACTTCAGTTGGTGTTCACAGGGAATCAGCTTTTCCAGTCCTCTGGGAACTTGAGGGATGGGAGGCTGGATGTGATGTGAGTAGCCTATGACTGAACGGCTGCAGGTTTCATTCCCGCAACTGGCATTTAGGGCTGCCACTGAGCAAGTGTTCCTCAGGTGCTGGAAAGCGACTAATGTTACATACCTGCTGTTAACATCTGAGCTATTGTGAATGCAAAAATTGTAACATGCATGCAAAATGTAAATTCCAAAGAATACGACACAAAGTCCACAGTGACTCCAAGCTTCAGATTGTCTCGGATTACCAGTTATGTGTAATCTGGACTGTGTGCAGACAACACTGCGCTTTATGATAAATAATGTCTCCATGATGTCACGATGTATCATTCCCTTGCAGTATTTTCACCTGTTTAAAATGCACCAACATGGGCTGCTTAACAACCCACCAGCAGCCGCCTCTTGCCCTTCCTGGCTTTGCCTGGAAAACTGTTTCATGCTCTGTCAAATACCCCTCCCAAACACACTTTTCTTTTTAATCTGTCATGCACAGACACTTACTTTCACAGAAACATCTTTGCAACCAAACGCCGTCGTCACCATTCCTGCATATCTCAGTCCGCCCACAGCATGATTCCCGTAACAAGCATTACCGATTTGTCTTTGCGCCTCACTCAGCGCTTTTTCTGCTTGAACTCAAGTGAAATTGTGTCTTGATGACAACTAATTTAGCGCCTTTTGGACCCCCCCCCCTTGCTGCAGCGTGTAGCCGCACCAATTAGGTGAGGCGGGAGCGTTGTTGGGAGCAGGCGAAATAGCCGGATATGAATATTTTAAAGTCCAGTGGAAGTCATTTTCTCATTGTAGAGTCATTGATGCTGTGTGTGTGTGTGTGTGTGTGTGTGTGTGTGTGTGTGTGTGTGTGTGTGTGTGTGTGTGTGTGTGTGTGTGTGTGTGTGTGAGGTGAGCTTTGCATGATGATGAGTGCACACGGGGGTGGTTAAGTGTTGACATGCAAAGCACAACAAGGACATAATACATGCATTTGGGCTCCCACGTTCAAACGCAACAAGCCAAGCTGCTTACTCCTCTCTCCACAGATGATGTTTCTCTGATTTTCTCATTTCCTCAGACAAGTAGTCCACCAGGTGTGTGCACGAGTGGGCGCAAGTGCTCTGCTAAGAGTGTGTGTATATCTGTGTCTGTACAGAGCTGCGAGGCACACAAACTCATTTAGGTTTCAGCCGCAGTTGCGTTGAAGCCCATGGCACTGCTTCCTCCAGGCGAGCCTTTTTAGTCCAGTTATCCAAGCCACCCCACCCCTTCTGGGTTGACCCCTGCGTGGGAGGAACGGCGGCGGCCTTGTCGCTCCTCCAGGCAAAAGAAAAAAAAAAAAAAATGATAGCAAAGCCATCAGAGGCATCAAAGAGACTGCTTAGCCCACGGCTTTTACTGCAGACTCGCATTAGCATAGCCAGGTGCGCGCTAATCATCAACATGCTTTCCAGTGTGTGTTTGCACATTAAGCTGGTCTTAATGGGGCATCGTAGCTTTATCATGCCACCTTCATCATGAGGAGGCTGCTTGGCAGAAGGACAAGGTTACACCATGACCACACATACAGTCGCTCCTCGCTTATCGCTGTTAATTGGTTCCTGACACGTGATAAGTGAATTTCCCTAGTAGCGTTCGATATTAACAGAATATTTTAGCATTGATAACCTGTTTTGGATTTTCTAAATACAGCGTTTACCACCATTAGAGCTCTCTAGGCATGAAATAACACACTTTTATTTCCCATGTTCTTTGTATTGTTGTGCAACACTAATGCACAGGCTGCAGGATTACTGCAAGGACATAAGGCCATAGCAAATAGCAAGCTAACTAGTTAGCCTTCAATTTATTTGTTCTAAATTAAAGTGTTTCAAATGGCGCGGGGAAGAAGGACAGAGCAAGAAGCCAAACATGTACCACTTCCACATTGAACAGGGGAAGTTTTATTCAGTCTATTATGTCGAAGGCCACGGCTGACACCATGCAGTGTTAAGGTAATGTAGTGTAAGGTAATGTCTAATCAATGTAACATTAATGACCAGAATACTTCATATAACTTGTATTTCTATCTGTTTTGACAAATTATAGACCATAGTCGATCATTAATTAATGAGTTAATAGTTGAAAAACGGAGATGTTCAAGGCTGGATCAAGTGTTATTACTGATATGATCGGAATTACATGTATTCCATGCACATGCACAGCAGGCAGTTGATTTCCTACATAGTAAAAAAATCATTTATGCGCAGCCTTAAATCACAGTAGCAAGTTGTGCGCTTGTGTATGATGAATGTGAAAATGACGAGCGCCAACATGGCGTGTGAAGTTGTAGCTATATACACGCAGCCCGCCATCTGGTTTATGACGGTGGGACGTGGCGCCAAGGGGATATCGGACTTTTCTTTTTTCTGTTATCAATGTTTCCCCTCCTGATTGATGACCTCTATTGTAATTATTTATTGAAAGGCGAGGGAACGGGATAATTAGAAAAAGGTCTGTGAGGCGAAGAAAAAGTGCTGATCCGGTGGGAATTCCAGGGGAGGAAGCTGGAACGCTGAAGGTGATAAAGTTCGCGGATCTCTTCAGAATTCTGTGTCAGCGAACAAAGGGGGAAGAAGAGGGCAGGAATCAATAATCAGAGCTAATGGCATACTAATGATGCGACCACTCAACTATACAATACAATGAAGGAGAGAAAGAACCTGCTGCCTATTTCAAGGTTACTTTTTACCAAAGGTCAAACCTGTTGGCTGGAGACTGGAACCTCCATCTTATGACCAGGACAAGTGTTGTTATCATTATTATTATTAGTCATAGTAGTAGTGCAAATGTTTCGGCATTAAAGGGGACCTATTATGCTTTTCTGACCTATAAATGTTGTTACGATATTGTATTCTCGTTAAATGATGCCATTGGTTTGCGCAATTGGAAGTGACCCCTGAAAGAACACTGAGTTCTACTGACATCAGTGCAACCCGGACTTCCTTATATGGGTATGCCCAGATATGCAGTATGCCCGTCATCCCCCCTCTCTGCTTAGCTCTATTCTCAGTGTTAGCAATGGCATGCAGGAAATGTTTGTTCCGGTGTAAGGGAAAGATACATTTCTTTCATTTTCCTAAAGAGGCAAGCATCAGGCAGAAGTGGTTGGAGTTTCTAATTGCTGACCAGGACGAGAAAAATATGCTCATCTGTCAACGGCACACGGATCGGTTCCAGTCTGCAGCTGGACTACCCGCCAAACTGTTGTTGAAGTCCAACACCTTTCCAACGTCACGTGATCAGTGTCCTAACTGTGTTTATTTTGTGTAAGGAATCAAACAAAATGAGCTTGGCAGCTGTCTGAAAGTCCTCGGGAGAGCTTGGGAGTGTGACCAGGGGATAGCATGATATGTTATCAATAAAATGTCTGCGTTATGATGTATTCAATGTCTGTACAGAGATAGTGAATGCGCCCTGTTTCAAACCCTGTTCTTCACTGCATTGTGAATTACCACAAGAATGGAAACAATAGTTCCCCAAAAAGTGTTGATTGTAAAAAAAAAAAAAAAAAAAAGAAAGAAAAAAGAAAATTGACATCATGGCATATTCCCAATTTTGGATCAGTTATTGTCTGAATTTTGACCCCAAAAAATACCTGGAAATACTGTGAACTTCACATCGGGAGGCAATGCAGACGGTACCTCATTTGCTTAGACACTTCCTCGATTTAATTTCAACAGATCACAGATACACAAAAAAATCAACACTGTTTCCCCTGTTTATTCAATTTGTTTGCAGTATGTTTTTATATGGTTATAGCCACAAGTCACTGTAGTTTGTGTGGCAGGCCCCTCGGCACCTTCTCGAGTACCCCTGTCAGGAAAATCAGTCAATTATGAATAAACTGCATAAAAAATGTTGTCAATTTTGTTTGGCGTAATTATTGCCATACGTGTCCTAGTAACCTCACCTTTAGCAGTGCCGAACATGCTTTTATTGCAATCAAACGTGTAAACAAATAAATTGTACACGTGCACAATCAGAACAGTCATTTCTGTCTTCACAAAGACAACCAGCTCGTAGGACTCGTGGAGAAATGTATTTGACTTTGACAGATAGCACTAAAATTCAAAGGATTTTTAGTGCACACTCACAACAGTGACTAAATGCGAACAATCAATCCATTGCAAGAAATACTGTCGTTGTGTACACCTGAAATACATCTGAACAATCAAAAAAGATGCAGTTCAAGAAAGTCTGCCTTTAGGAAGATAATGTGTTTATAGGACTCTCTTTATAGCAGAGGTAGGGAACCTATGGCTCGGGAGCCAGGTAGGGCTCTTTTGATGACTATATCTGGCTCTCAAGCATTTCTTACCACAATAAAAATGTATTTTTGCTAACATTTTAAAGTAAACCATCACAGAAATGACTGTTAAAAATAATATTCAAAATCAACAACTTTCTTATGCATTTTAATCTGTCCATCTATTTTCTACTACAATACGGCCAACCATATCCATCTTTCCTGATGATATTTTCCAGGTCAAACACCAAAACTCGATTATTACTGGGTAATGCGGTAGTCTACCTCGGTCATTGAGATGTCAAAAAAACATGTAAATGTAAACTTTCCTCCTTTAGTCAAATAGTCACCTAGCTAAAGCTGCAGAACCAAGCCTTCTGGTGAAGATGGCCAAAAGAATGAAATACGTGTACTGAATACGGTGCAAAACCATGCAGCAGCAGAAGTTGCATTAATGGCAGCAAGTATTAGATTTATTATTAGACACTGCGCTGCTCACGAAAGTGTGCTGGCCACACCCCATTGGCGTGGGGTAGTGTGCCTGGTCAACGTAATTAGAGCCCATTATATCTAAAACTGTTGGTCTTACATAAAAATGCACACATTTTATTGCATTCAATGTTTAAAAAAATGTATATGGCTCTCACAGATACACATTTTAAAATATCTGGCCTTCATGGCTCTCTTAGCCAAAAAGGTTCCCGACCCCTGCTTTATAGGAATACTGTACATGTGTTTGACTGTGACAAATAGTCCTACCATTCCGCTTAAACACGATTAAACAATGTTATTTATCTTCACACTTCAGACGTTTTCTTTATTAAAAACACTTTTACATGCACACATGATCTTCTACCTCACCTTTCAATGTGCGTGAATTTCCAAAAGACTGTCACGTTGCCCTAGCAATCATGTGACCCAGTCGGCGAAGTGTAGGAGAAAACACCACATTACAAATGCAAGCATACATGTGACATCTGACCGGCAAATCCGCTAGTGCCACAGACGTTCAGCCGCAGGGTTACACTTTTATGAAGCTAAGTTATTAATTTTCCTGACATTTAATAAAGCAGGTTTCGAAAGAGGCCTGACAATAGGTTACATAACAATTACTCACTTTGTGCACAGTACTTGAGAGCCCTGTTACTCGTCCAGCTAATGGCTTGAGCAAACAACATGGTCAAGTATTTCATATGTTACCATTTAGAGGATCATTAAAGTAAACTATTCTTCGACTTAGTCAGTCAATGAGTTTTAAGCAGCTCTTCCATTGCAGAACACAGACACAAAGTCCTAAAAATGTGAAGTGGGCGGATATTAACTCATTCAATACCAAAGATGCATTTATACATTTTTTATAATCAGATTTTTTTGCACAATAGGGAAAAAGAGGTGATGATGCAACTCGCCACTAATGCTGTTATGCTCATTTTTTGGCCCTTTGTATTGAGTTGTGGACTCCTCTAGAGCAGCTACACACAATAACCCGCACAGAAAGCTTTCTAGTACTTCCAGAATATGCACCCATTCAGCTGTATTTCTTTGGATTTCTTGCTTCCAGCGAAAACGTCTGTTTTAATATATTCCACACACGGCCTGCCTCCAGGCATGCACACTTTGCCCCGCATGCCCACTCCCGTGTGCTTAGAAGGACTTCCGGTTTGTGCTGCTAGCTGCAAACCCAACTTTATAGGAGTTGATAACAAACTGCAATTTATCTTTTTAAAATTCTCGCTTTTAACATAAAGCTATATGCGTTGGATCCAAATCCGATCCGGAAGTAGAAACTGGACAGTTCAAAGTTTCTCAAGAAAAAAGGTTACTTCAAGTTTATCAAAATTTTGCTGGACTACCAGTGTTTAACACACTCCAATAGAGCCACTTTCCAGAATCTGCATTTATTCAAGCTGTATTTCTTTGGATGTCCATCTGATCCATTTTTACGCCCACTCTGCTGTGGTTGGTGACACGTCCAAGTGCTCACAAGGTCTTCTGGATAGCCGGTAAATTCCTACAAACCCAACTTTATAGCTCTTGATAAACAGGACATGAGTTGATAAACAGGACAGCAATTTATATTTTTTAAATGTCCGCTTTTAACATGCAGCCATATGTATTGGATCCCGAATCCGATCTGGAAGTAGAGACTGAACAGTCTGAAGTTTCTCAAATGGTAAGTAGCGTTAGCATTTTAGTGTTCGGACATCGGTTTTTGCAGGATTACCATTGTTTAAAAAACTCGGGTGAACCCATTGATTGTGGTGGCAAATGGCTATTAGCAACTCCAGACTTGGTAAGCTTGTAATTAGCACGGTACTCTCTGTATGCACACTCTATAATGCCACACAGAGGACTATTTTGTTCCATGACTTTCACAAAATAAACACAGTTAGGACACTGATAAATTGTTACTTTCTGTTTGTACTTCTGACTTTTCCACACGACCAAGTAACGTTGTTTAAATTTGTCGGCTAGTCCAGCTGCATAGTGGCCCATGTTCACAAAACAATCTAATTTGAAATGCCGTTGACAGATGGTAAGGGAATCACTAACTCCAACCACTTCTGCCTGATGTTTGCTTTGTTAGAAATTGCTAATTTACCAATTCAATTAATTGCAATTGCAATATAATTATAATATCTTTTCACAACAAGCTGATTTTTGCCCTTTTCTAGTCAGCAACCGATACTCATCTTTTAACACATACCTGTGTTCTACTTCTACAGAACAGTAAAAGAGGTCGAAACAAGCATTTTCCCTCTGATGAAAGACAGTGTGATAATAATGTGTGTTAAAAAAATAATTCCAAATTGTCTAAAATTGCCTATAATCAAGGGGTTGTCTTTTGAAAAATGGTAAAAAGGTAAAAATACTTAATCATAAACCATAATAGCTTAAAAAGATGTAAACAACCTTCAAAAAATATTTTAATAATAATTTATAAACAAATATGAGATTGTCATAATGTTACAAAAGTGACGGATGACAGCAACAAGTGTGCTGGACTTTTGATTTTGGACGTCACCCTGTGCGAGAGGTGAGAACGTAACGCTAATCTGGTTATGAAAATGAACTTTCCTCTGTGGAAATAAAGAGCCTCATTTGCTTCATCTACGGGGGCACCGTCGTTTTGATTATTTCCTTATTACTTCCATAATGAAAAAGTGTTGCTTCTTGCTGTTTAATAATATGATCGTGTGCAGACTGTAGTCACAAACGCGCACAAACACACACACACACACACACACACACACACATACATGAGACGCTAAAATTAGCAACTTCCTCTCCCACTGTATTGTGAATAAACAATAATACGATGCAATCAGTAATTTCCTTTGTGAAGCAGGAAGGTTACAATGATGGTACAAGGAGATATAGCCGAGACTAAACAACACAAAAATGTGATTGTGCGTGATGGGCAAAATTCCACAAAAAGTCGTTTTCCTGGAATCCCTTTGAGACTGATATGCTGACATTCGTTGTGAGGTGAGGTGAGGAAAAGACAGGAAGCAGAACTGGAGGTAGCAGAGATGAGGATGCTGAGGTGACCAGGATGGATAGGATCCGGAAGGAGTACATCAGAGGGACATTACATGTTAGATGCCTTGGAGATAAAGTCCTTTAGGCCAGACTGAGATGGTTGGGACATGTCCAGAGGAGAGATAGTGAATATATTGGTAGAAGGATGCTGCCAAGTAGGAGGCGTAGAGGAAGACCAAAGAGGAGGTTTATGGATGTAGTGAAGGAGGACATGAGGGTAGTTGGTGTGAGAGAGACAGATGCAGAAGACAGGGTTGGATGGAGGAGATTGATTTGCTGAGAAAGAGAAAGAAGATCCACATTCACACATTTTCTGTACATTCTAAAGACAGAACAGCTAGCATGAGGAAACTAAGAATGAAATTAAAGTAGGTCTTTGGTGTTAGCTCCGACAATAACAATGTTGCTTGCTATAGCTTGCTTAATATACAGGTCAGTCATGTTGCAGAACATTGTTGGTGTTTTTAGGAGGACTTGTTTAGACTGCTTTATAGTGGAAATAGTTGTGTCCATTATAAGCTCCCTCATGCTTGATGTTTTTCTCTCTGGAGAACACAGAAAACGGAAAAGACGTGTGTTCATGTTTGACATAAGCATTGTGGATGATGGGCAAAATGTACTATGGTAATGGTTTTATTTCATTTGAACATGCATCAGATTCCAATTGAGTGCATCCCATAATCAGTTCACAGTTCCACATGTCCAAAAGGAGTAGGAAGAAGCAAAGCTTATTAAATCCTACCCCTCCATCTGGTACTTTTACAACCAGTAACTGTTACATTTGTTCACTTCCTGCTTTCCATAATACAGTTTAAGGGTTTTTTTTGTTTGTTTGGATTTTTTTAATAATGCACCTCGTACCGAAGTACAAGGTGATATGAGCATCCAATGCCATAATGTGTACCATAGTGCGTGTCAATATAGTGATATATATAGCACATCATGACTGGTTCAAGACTCTTCATCCTTGTATTTAGCAAACATCAACTGCTTGTATTGTTTCTTGAATTGGCTCATCGTTGTGCATTGTTTGATTTCCTTACTCAATCCATTCCATAGTTTGATTCCACATACTGAAATGCTATGGCTAGCATAACGTAGTCCTAGCATACAAGTGTTTCAAATGTAGTTCTTCCCTGAGATCATATTTCTCCTCTCTTGTAGAGAAGTATTGGATGACATTTTTAGGTAATTGGTTGTTTTTAGCCTTGTGCATTATTTTAGCAGTTTGAAGATGAACTATATCAGCAAGTTGAAGTATTTGTGATTTTAGAAATAAGGAGTTAGTATGTTCTCTGTAGGCGGCATGATGAATTATCCTTACTGACCTTTTTTGCGGTACATTTAGCGAGTGAAGATTGCTTTTATAGTTATAAACTAAAAAGTACTAAAGTACTAAAAAGTGAAGTTTTCCTTTAAAAAGGACCTATGATGCAAATTTTTCGACCCTTTGTCTTGAGTTGTGGTCTCCTATAGAGCAGCTACAAACAATAACCTGCACAGAAAACTTTTTAGTTTTTGCAGAATCTGCAACTGCCCCATTTCCTTTGATTTGTGCTTCCTGCCAAAACTGGCTTTTTTAAATTTATTCCACCCACCGCCCGCCTCTGGGCATGCCCACTCTACTAACTATGAACCATACAAGGAAGTCTGCCCCTCTGTGACATCACAAAGGGGCAGTTTTACCAGGCCTTTTGAAACTGAGCATTTTGAGCCATCCCAAATTTGTGTCAGGCCTCACTTTCAAATGAGCAAACCCTATTATCTGAAACTTTGGCATGGTTTAACACGAGAATACAACATTCTAACTACATTTATAGGTCAGAAAAGTGGAAAAGTGGTATATTTGCGTTTGAATTATCGTTGGATTTTTAACCAAGATTCATTCAGCGATACCTGCTGTGTAAAATACCACAAGGTGACGGTGTTGTACCATTTTGTGTCAATCAGAGTCTCTTTATTTTAGTTTGACTGTACAGTTTAAGAACAATAGTAACCTATCCTTCCTTGTGTTTGGCTTATTCTTTGAGGGGGTTTAGTCATTCCAGCAGGATGCTACTAAGCTCTTATTTTGTCTCATTTCGCATCTTCAAAGGAGTGAGTCATTTTTCTTTAGCTTTATTAAAGAGTGGAAGACTAGTCTTTGCCTAGTCTAGACTTTGCCTGTTCTGAATGAATATTTTATCATGGCAACTAATTAATTCACTTCATATCATTTTCTTTGGAGAAAATTGTTTTGAAATAGAACATAGAACCACTCTACAGGACAGGAGCCAACTGCGCTGCTGGACAGGAGACATAATGTTTCTGCATTTCTTTATAATAACCTCTCCAGTGCTGGACACTTCACCCGACATTACCACCAACCTCGACGAGCCTCGGTAGACAGCCACGGTGAATTGGTAGAAATGAGTCATGCAAGCATAGCCCCAACTTTTCAGGCTTGTAAAATGTAAGCGTGATACACCTGACGACAGCGCAGTGAAGAAGTAAAGTGGTTGAGTGGATGGAAGTGCATTGGCATTCATGTGGGAAGAGATAGAAAGAAACAACGACAGGGCGACATCTATACATACCAGAATGATAAGAGTTTAAAGACGTTGGGCGTTATGTCCCTCTCCCTCGCATGCACCTGTCCAATCACTTTTATTCAGCTGTATTACTGCAATTTGTCTGACTTTGCACAGCACGGCGGGCGAGTGGTTAGCGCGCAGACCTTACAGCTAGGAGACCAGGGTTCGATTCCACCCTCGGCCATCTCTGTGTGGAGTTTGGATGTTTTCCCCGTGCATGCGTGGGTTTTCTCCGGGTACTCCGGTTTCCTCCCACATTCCAAAAACATGCTAGGTTAATTGGCCACTCCAAATTGTCCATAGGTATGAATGTGAGTGTGAATGGTTGTTTGTCTATATGTGCCCTGTGATTGGCTGGCGAGGGTGAAGACAGGGTGAAGACTGTCTCTCCCGAAGACAGCTGGGATAGGCTCCAGCACCCCCGCGACCCTCATGAGGAAAAGCGGTAGAAAATGAATGAATGAATGAAAAATACCAAAGCATGTTTTAATGCAAATGTATATTATTTTTTTTATTTATATGATTAAAATGAAACTACTTAAATAATAATTAGATCATTAAGAAATTAAAAATTTAATTTTAATAATACTAATTTGGGAGTTTTTTCATAAAGTTTAAATAATTTCAGATGATTTGCAGATTTATTATTACTTTTATTTTTTAATATATTATGCGTTAGTTTTTTAAACTAATGCATAGTTTTTTCTACTGCTAATCCTCGTGAGGAAAAGCAGTAGAAAATGAATGAATGAATGTAAAATGTAGTCGCGGGCGAACAAGCATGCTGTGGGTTTTGACTAGTTCACAGTGGAAGTCGTTGCCCCCTGACTCAGTGGAAGTCAACTGAACTTGCGACTTTCACAACAGATATTAACCAGATGGTCGATAAAATGTTTTTTTTTCCCATTTGTGCATATTTTTATTTTGGTTCTTCTGTTTTGTTTTTATCAAACACATTTAAATATTAGTCAAGGACAACACAACTAAACACAAAAAGGTTAATTAAGGGAGCAAAAAAATGTGTAAAAAAGTGATTGCCCTCACATTAAAACATAATTTAACTGAGATTAATTGAGATCTATCAGTCTGGAATAGGTTACAAAGCCATTTCTAAAGCTCTGGAACTCCAGCAAACCACAGCAAGAGCCATTTTCCACAATTGGCCAAAACATGAAATAGTGGTGAACCTCCCCAGGAGAGGATGGCTTATCGAAGAGGTCACAAAAGGCCCCAAAACATCATCCAATTTGTACCCCTTGGGTCGACCATGTACACTATGTCAACATCAACTAAAGCAGACAAGGACTTGAGTTGGTCGACATAAACCAACGGGGCCAAATTGAGCGGGTTCCACAGACTTTTTATGATGAAATGTCGCAACTAACATTCCGAACTTGTGAGGAGTGATCACATTACACTGGGCCACCTCTTCCACTCGTAGAAAAGTAGAAAAGTATATTCAATGAGAGTTTGGTTCACAGTGCGCTCACACTTGTACTGGTTTTGGTATCGCGTTGTATAACGTATTGGCCCACCCACGGTTGGAATGTTCTAATGTGAGTACGCTCTTAGTGTGCGAGTGAGGAAAATGAAAGTGCTTTGAACTCAGCGAGCTCACAGGAAGGATGAAGAGCGTTTTAAAATGCAGAAAAGAAATGGGATGTTTCCCCCCTAATTTAGGTCAGTTCAATTCCATGACTGTTTATCCACAGTCAACACAGGTTGAGCGCCGAGCGCGGAGAGAAGAAACAAAATAATCATCAGGGGTGAATTTAATTTCTCAATCTCCAAATTGATTTAGTCGAACCCCCCGCACTGGAGGCGACACGAGTCGACCTTTTGAACGGGGCTTATTGTGCGTCTGCCAAGCGCCCGTTGGAACAGACGGGATTTCAGATCAGCACAGAGTTATGACCTGACTAAACTAAGATGATAAGATGATTAAATATCTAATTCACTTTAGATCATTTATTTTAATCTGCTTATACTTAGGAGGCAGAGGCAGCGAGTGCAGGGAGGAGAAGGGTAGTGGGGGGGGGGGGGGGGGGATTCCCGTAGTCCGTCTTTCATCATCCATCATGCTTGTGAGAAAAAATATTAAATTGATCCGAGTCAACAATAGACAGAGTTGGGATACACTTTATGAATTGTTTTCTGTTTCCCAGCGATCCATCTGCTTCTGGTTATGCTGTGCGAATAAGAGGATGTTGCTACAAATAAGCCTTCATTATAGTAGACTTTGAACGTATTGATGGTACTTCCGGGAAAATGTCATTATTTATGTACGGCAGGGGTCTCAAACACGCGGCCGGCGGGCCAAATGTGGCCCGCAGGACACTAGTTTGAGGCCCCCGCCTTGATATGAAAGTTTAATGTTAGTGCGGCCCGCGCAAGTTTGATATGGATGCTGTATGGTATCATGTACCCAGAAAAAATTATTACGTTTGATTAATGTTCATGTTAAAGGTTAAATAACTGATAATAGTTATCCTCCGTATCCGTGTGGAAGTGGTAAGTTTTTGGCTTTTTAAGTTTTAAGGAGATAACTTGAAGGCTACCGTTTAGTTCGCTAGATCTCTAGTTTGCGAGTTAGCATGTGTCTCAAGACCCTGCAGTTGCGCAATATGTTGTAAATAAAAAGAGTATAAATGTGACTATAGTCGTGTTTTGTCATGTCTACAGGGCTCTAATAATGCTTTGTTCATTTTAATCTGAAAAAAAAAATTGTCTACCCACCAACTATATTTGGTTTCTTAACTTTTTATTATTTGCCGTTTTATTATTATATTTATTTATTTATTACTGATTGATTGTTTTTTGTATTCTTGATCTCATTATGCGTAGAAAAATAAAAAGTAAGATATTTGAGAACAGTGGAATGTTTTATCAGAGCTTTTTTTTTTTTTACCAAAGCAAAGTTTATTTATTTTTCTGTTTTTAATAAATGTGTTTTTGGGGTTTTTTTTGGAAAACCTGATGCGGCCCAGCCTCGCCCAGACCCTAGCTCCAGTGGGCCCCAGGTAAATTGAGTTTGAGACCGCTGATGTACGGTGTGCAAAATACGCACACAATTTATGCTACACACATGATAATATTGACCAAGTACAGGAACTTTGGAAATCCAATAAAAAATAGTGACCATCATCAAATTTAAAGAAACAAAAAGTCCATGTTGTATTATGGGATATTGAGTACACAGAAATATGTTACACAGAAAGATTTCTTAAAACTTAAATTAAATACAGGCATCCCTCATTTATAGCAGTTAATTGGTTCCTAGACCCGACCGTGATAAATATATACTCAACAAAAACAAACACTTGCTCCTATTTTTCATGAGATGGACTCAAAGATCTAAAATGAATTCCATGTAAACAATATTACCATTTCTTTCAAATGTTAGTGAGCACTTCTGCTTTGCTAAGATAATCCATCCCATCACTGGTGTTCCACATCAAGAATCTGATCTGACATCATGATTAGTGCACAGGTGTACCTTATAGGTGTGCCACTCTGAAATGTGCATTTTTGTCTCACAGCAAAATGCCACAGATGCGTGCCACAGTGAGGGAGCGTGCAATTGGCAGCATGCTGACAGCAGGAATGTCAACCGGATCTGCTGCTCGTGCATTGATTGGTCATTTATCTACCGTAACCCGAACACGGGTGCATTTTATTGATGGCGTTTTGAATGCACAGAGATACCCTGATGTGATCCGAAGGCCCATACATCCATGAACATCACCTCATGTTTCAGCAAGATAATGCAAGGATCTGTACATGATTCTTGGAAGCTGAAAATGGACAACCGGACATGTCACTTGTTGAGTATGTTTGGGATGTCCTTGACTGGCGTATACGACAGCGTGTACCAGTTCCCACTGATATCCACAAACTTCGCACAACCATTGAAGATGAGTGGACCAACATTCCACATCTGATAAACTCTATTCGAAGATGTGTTGCACTGCATGAGGCAAATGTTGGTCACACCAGATACTGGTGTTCGGCGTCACCAGACCCCCAATAAAGCAAAAAAAAAAAATGCACATTTCAGGGTGGCCTTTTATTGTGCACAGTCTAAGGCACACCTGTGCACTTATCATGGTGTCTGATGAGCAACTTGATGTGGCACACCAGTGAGGTGGGATGGGTTATCTCAGCAAAGCAGGAGTGCTCACTATCGCACATTTAGGCTGATTTGTGAACAATGAGAGAAATGGTAATATTGTGTATCTGGAATACATTTTAAATCTTTAAGTCCGTCTTGTGAAAAATGGGAGCTGCGTTTATATTTTTATAGTATAGTATATATAGTATAGTATATTTTCATAGTTTAGAGCAGGGGTGCTCACACTTTTTCAGCATGCGAGCTACTTTTAAAATGACCGAGTCAAAATGATCTACCCACTACAAAAATGCAAAACATCTATTTATTTTCAAATGTATTGAGGATTATTTGTACGTACAATGTATGTTGATGTACCTTACATAACCAAATGAGCCAATATTGCAAAACACACATAATTAACTATTAACATTTTTTGTAATTACCTGAGTTTACTTTGATGACTTGCACTGAATTGAACCAGCCAGGGATGCATAGTCCGGACAGTAGCTGCTGATAGCCAGCCTCAAGCACACTTCCAAATGTTTATCAGTCATGGATAATATCCGTATCATAATATCCGTATAATATTCCATATCCGTATGGAAGTGATATGTTTTTTGCCTTTTTACTTGGTCCAGTTTTTGCCTTTTTACTTGGTCCAGCTCCTTCACTCATTTTAGTGACCATAAACTTTAGCGAGGGCTTAAAATCTCGCAATTCGCCGACTAGCTTAGCACTTTGCATCGCTGTTTACGCATGAGCGGTGACCTAAAGGTCAAAATTCAGTTGTCATCTGACTGGTGGTCCTGTATGTCAATCAAGTAACGGGGATGGATGATAGGCTGACATCGTAAGTTCTGCTGCACTTAGAGACGTTGTTTGATTTGATTGGTCGCCCGAAGGGCAACATTCAGTTGTCATCTGAATGGCTGCCCTGTATATCAATCAAGTGACGGCATTGATGCTAGGATGATATTTTTTTAATGTCACGCCGCGATCGACCAGCGATCGACCAGTACCACCTCCGCGATCGACCGGTAGCTCGCGATCGACTTAATGAGCACCCCTGGTTTAGAGCATAGATAACCTGTTTCTGACTTTCTAAATACATTTTTAACATTACTGTCACAAGTACGGTTACGGTTTACAGTTCGACGTCAGGATGCAGAGAACTGGACCAAATGCAAGTAAAAATATTCACACTCACATTCATACCTATAGACAATTTGGAGTCGGCAATTAACCTAGCATGTTTTTGGAATGTGGGAGGAAACCGGAGTACCCGGAGAAAACCCACGCATGCACGGGGAGGCCGATGGTGGAATTGAGCCCAGGTCTCCTAGCTGTGAGGCACTAACCACTAGACCGCCGTGCTGCCCCCTTTAAACTCCAATTATTCATTATTTACACCACATTGCACAACAGTTATGCTGTAGGGACTTGAGTCGACTGCTAGCTAGCTAACCAGTTAGCATCAATTTTATTTCTTCGAAACTTAACCCGTTGGGCACCAGAGTTTTTACCAGAAAATATTTAGTTTTCATATTAAAGTTTAAGGCGGCACGGCAGTCGAGTGGTTAGCGCGCAGACCTCACAGCGAGGAGACCAGGGTTCAATTCCACCCTCGGCCATCTCTGTGTGGAGTTTGCATGTTCTCCCCGTGCATGCGTGGGTTTTCTCCGGGTACTCCGGTTTCCCCCCACATTCCAAAAACACTCTAGGTTAATTGCTGACTCCAAATTGAGTGTGAATGGTTGTTTGTCTATATGTGCCCTGTGATTGGCTGGCCACCAGTCCAGGGTGTACCCCGCCTCTCGCCCCAAGACAGCTGGGATAGGCTCCAGCACCCCCGCGACCCTCGTGGGGGAAAAGCGGTAGAAAATGAATGAATGAATTAAAGGCATAATATAAATTAAAATGTTCAAATTTGTGTCCTGAGCTGTAGAATAGAAAGCTTCAAGCAGTCCGATTTTCCTCAGGGACGTCCACTCCCGCCATTCCGAACACGGTGAAGCAAAGCATTGGCTCCAAAATGTCCAGGATGAATAAGAAAAATCCAACTTTGGGGAGTCGAGGGAGTGTTCAGCTTTGAGTTTTGGCCCCTCCGTGTAATTTACTTTGACGCCTCTTGAGAAGATCTACTGTAAGCGTCGTCACATTGGCTGACTCCATTTGTCAAATAACTTTGAAGATTGCAACCTGCATTTAAATGAAACAGTGTCTCCCCCACCCAATCCCATTTCTTTCCTCCTTAAAGATTATCCCAATGAGACCTGTGTGTGTGTTTTTGTGTGTTGTGTGGCGAAAGGCAGTCTTGAATGCGTCCCCCGCTTATTTACATGTTCTTTACTTACAGTGAAGCAGCATCTGCCTGTCACGGCGCTGTTAAACACACTCATGATTACGGCTTGTGTGCTTCGCCTCTGGCATCACCACTTGTGTGAAGCGCTGCATCGACTTCCTCTCCGCAACACACGACAACACAAAGCTGCTGCGACTATTAATATGGTGTCATCTGTGGTGTGTGTTTTTGCTGCTGTTTTGTATGTGTGTGTATGTGTGTATGTGTGTATGTGTGTGTGTGTTTGTGTTTTGTCCCTGCCATGCTCAGCGTCATAATGAGCAGCGTTGCCTAAAGAAGATGGATGTCACCGGGTGCATTGCCCTCTGGCTCTGGTATGAAGAAGTGACAGTTTGTGTATCATCAGTCACTAGTTTATTGTTGCTTTTGCATAATGATCCAGCTTGGATGTGTTTCATGCAGTTTGCAGCAGCGTATGATCCTCTGCCTCCAACTAGATTTACACACGGTATTTGTCTTTCGTACATATTTACACAATATTTTTCTGCCATTTTGTTTTCTTATTAGTGCTAGACATATTCATAAAAATGGACTGAACATGGGCGGCACGGTGGTCGAGTGGTTAGCGTGCAGACCTCACAGCTAGAAGTCCAGGGTTCAATTCCACCCTCGGCCATCTCTGTGTGGAGTTTGCATGTTCTCCCCGTGCATGCGTGGGTTTTCTCCGGGTACTCCGGTTTCCTCCCACATTCCAAAAACATTCATTCATTCATTTTCTACCGCTTTTCCTCACGAGGGTCGTGGGGGGTGCTGGAGCCTATCCCAGCTGTCTTCGGGCGTAAGGCGGGGTACACCCTAGACTGGTGGCCAGCCAATCACAGGGCACATATAGACAAACAACCATTCACACTCACATTCATACCTATGGTCAATTTGGAGTAACCAATTAACCTAGCATGTTTTTGGAATGTGGGAGGAAACCGGAGTACCCGGAGAAAACCCACGCATGCACGGGGAGAACATGCAAACTCCACACAGAGATGCCCGAGGGTGGAATTGAACCCTGGTCTCCTAGCTGTGAGGTCTGTGCGCTAACCCCTAGACCACCGTGCCGCCCATTCCAAAAACATGCTAGGTTAATTGGTGACTCCAAATTGTCCATAGGTATGAATGTGAGTGTGAATGGTTGTTTGTCTATATGTGCCCTGTGATTGGCTGGCCACCAGTCCAGGGTGTACCCTGCCTCTCGCCCCAAGACAGCTGGGATAGGCTCCAGCACCCCCCGCGACCCTCGTGAGGAAAAAGCAGTAGAAAATGAATGAATGAATGAATGAACTAACTAACTAACTGAACATGATATTAGCCGGTGGTTCCCTAACTTTTCACAGTCCCATACCCTTTCAGACATTCCTAAATGAAATGGTCATCATCAAATGTACTTATTTGTTCATGAAAATGCACACAGAACAATAAACAAATGTTTGCCCGTCTCATTTCTTGTCTCGTTCGAGCACGCTGTTTTTGTTTTTTATTCATGTACACCAGGGGTGCTCATTAAGTCGATCGCGAGCTACCGGTCGATCGCAGAGGTGGTACTGGTCGATCGCTGGTCGATCGCGGCGTGACATTAAAAAAATATCATCCCAGCATCAATGCCGTCACTTGATTGATATACAGGGCAGCCATTCAGATGACAACTGAATGTTGCCCTTCGGGCGACCAATCAAATCAAACAACGTCTCTAAGTGCAGCAGAACTTACGATGTCAGCCTATCATCCATCCCCGTTACTTGATTGACATACAGGACAACCAGTCAGATGACAACTGAATTTTGACCTTTAGGTCACCGCTCATGCGTAAACAACGATGCAAAGTGCTAAGCTAGTCGGCGAATTGCGTCAGATTTTAAGCCCTCGCTAAAGTTTATGGTCACTAAAATGAGTGAAGGAGCTGGACCAAGTAAAAAGGCAAAAACATATCACTTCCATACGGAATGGGAGGTGGACTTTTTTTTCACAATGTCTTTTTCCAAGTGCGTTTGCCTCATATGCCATTCTACCATCGCAGTACCAAAGAAGGGAAATGTGGAGTAATGTGGACGTAGTTACAAAAAAATGTTAATAGTTAATTATGTGTGTTTTGCAATATTGGCTCATTTGGTTATGTAAGGTACATCAACATACATTGTACGTACAAATAATCCTCAATACATTTGAAAATAAATAGATGTTTTGCATTTTTGTAGTGGGTAGATCATTTTGACTCGGTCATTTTAAAAGTAGCTCGCATGCTGAAAAAGTGTGAGCACCCCTGATGTACACCCTATGACACTTTATGTACCCCTCAGGTACCTCACTTACCTTAGACTTAGAATATTAGCAATGAGAAGTTACATCCACACTTTCCTCCCACATTCCAAAAACATGCTAGGTTAATTGGCCACTCCAAATTGTCCATAGGTATGAATGTGAGTGTGAATGGTTGTTTGTCTATTTGTGCCCTGTGATTGGCTGGCCACCAGTCCAGGGTGTATCCCGCCTCTCGCCCAAAGACAGCTGGGATAGGCTCCAGCACCCCCGCGACCCTTGTGAGGAAAAAGCGGTAGAAAATGAATGAATGAATGAATGTTTGTCGTAGCTCCCCACGCTACTCCAACCGTCTTTGCTCAATCCTGCTGCTGTATATCAGCTATCTCTATTAAAATGGACTTTTTGTCTGCACTTGGGTCTCCTGCTCTCTGCATACTAGGGTCGTGTCACAATGCCAAGACGTAACACAACCATTCATACCTATGGACAATTTGGTCTTGAAAGGAAAAGTACTATCAGCAACAGAACCAATATTATAATAGCAGTAAAAAGCATATTGGGCGGTCAGCATTAATAGCACCGATGAGTTATTGTAAAAAAACAAAACAGCAGGTCTACCTGAGTAGTAACATTTTAAAGCACATGCAGAGGCACATAAAGCTGCTGGATGCTGACCACTCCTGATACAAATATAGCCGTAGCTGTTAATGTCAAGGGTTTAGATCAGGGGTATCAAACACACGGCCTGCGGGCCAAATGTGGCCCATATCAAAAGTTTGATATGGATGCTGTATGGTATCATGTACCCAGAAAAAATTATTACGTGTGATTAATGTTCATGTTAAAGGTTAAATAACTGTTAATAGTTATCCTCCCTATCCGTGTGGAAGTGGTACGTTTTTGGCTTTTTAAGTTTAAAGGAAATAACTTGGAGGCTACCGTTTAGGTCGCTAGCTCTCTAATTTGCGAGTTAGCATGTGTCACAAGACCCTGCAGTTGCGCAATATGTTGTAAATAAAAAGAGTATAAATGTGACTATAGTCGTGTTTTGTCATGTCTACAGGGCTCTAATAATGCTTTGTTCATTTTAATCTGAAAAAAATCATTTGTCTACCCACCAACTATATGTGGTTTCTTAAGTTTTTATTATTTGCTGTTTTATTATTATTATATTTATTTATTACTGATTGATTGTTTTCTTTATTCCTGATTTGTTTATTTATTTTTCATCTTATTTTGTGTAGAAAAATAAAAAGTAAGATATTTGAGAACAGTGGAATGTTTTATCAGAGCTTTTCTTGTAGAACATCGGAACAAACGCAAAGTTTATTCATTTTTCTGTTTTTAATTAATGCGTTTTTTGGGGTTTTGTTTTTTTGAAAACCTGATGCGGCCCATCCTCGCCCAGACCCTAGCTCCAGTGGCCCCCAGGTAAATTGAGTTTGAGACCCCTGGTTTAGATTAAAGACCCTGGTTGTTAATAGATTTTGTAGACCACAAACTGATTGAATAATGGTTTCATTGGTGCACTTACACTAAAAAGTTGACTACACATACAAAAAGTTTACTTTTTATACAGCAAGTGGTAAATAAAAGTGTCTTCAATGGACTATGACTATTTACTCATCCTGGAAGGGGGACCATAACCAGAAGTGGGGACCGTAAATGTTTTCTTGGCTTAAAGTTCAGACAAGTATGCAGCCTCAAATTTAATGATCGCGGGGACTTCGAAGCGAGTCCCCTCAGTGTAAACGATCCCTGCAACACAGTCAATATTCAGTACACACATTTTTCACGGTAGCGTGACTCTTTGCAAGTTCCTCGGCGGCGGCGGCGGCGGCACCAGCGTATTTGTTTGTTCTACATAAACAGACAAACGTTGCTTCCAAAGAATTAGCAATCTGTTTTTCATCACCAAGCCCCACAAAATTAAAATTCCCAGAACTCGCACCCGTTTCAGACACAAATATTTTCTTTGGATGTGCCTAGAGGTGGGAAGTTAGTAAGAAAAGTACCGGCCGGCATGAATTTCCTACATTCCACAGTTGGGTCCTGTTTTATTCTTTGTGTGTATGTTTGCGTGTTAAGTGAGGATGCTTTGGAATGTTTGCGTCCATGTAAACATGTGTCGTTACATGTTTGTTTGGATCTACGGTGTGTTTAGTAGTATGTCTCCGGGCTAATGTTACCCACCCACTCCTGTTATTACAGACATTATCTGTCTGGCCGTGTATCCATGGAGAGTCATGTAATTGCCACCAGCTTATGTATCACTCTAGAATCATTTTGTACCTTCTTCATAGTACTGTGAGGGTCACTTAAATTAACGGAGGGCTTAGCCAGGGTTTAGACTAATTTGGTGGAGAGACAGATTATACACCAATGAAAACCCAATCTTGGAAATTGGTTTGTTAGTCGTTGGTTTGTTATGATTTCCATAGTTAAATACAATGTTAAGTTTACCAAAAATAATGGTTAAAAATTTTGCAGTCCTTGAAATCCGTCAGTGGTAACAATCATGATGACCACATGATTTTCATTCATTCATTCATTTTCTACCACTTTTTCCTCAGGAAAGGCTGGAGCCTATCCCAGCTGTCTTGGGGCGAGAGGCGGGGTACACCCTGGACTGGTGGCCAGCCAATCACAGGGCACATATAGACAAACAACCATTCACACTCAATTTGGAGTCAGCAATTAACCTAGTATGTTTTTGGAATGTGGGAGGAAACCGGAGTACCCGGAGAAAACCCACGCATGCACGGGGAGAACGTGCAAACTCCACACAGAGATGGCCGAGGGTGGAATTGAACCCTGGTCTCCTCGCTGTGAGGTCTGCGCGCTAACCACTCGACTGCCGTGCCGCCTTAAACTTTAATATGAAAACTAAATATTTTCTGGTAAAAACTCTGGTGCCCAACGGGTTAAGTTTCGAAGAAATAAAATTGATGCTAACTGGTTAGCTAGCTAGCAGTCGACTCAACCATTCACCAACAACCATTCACACTCACATTCATACCTATGGACAATTTGGAGTGGCCAATTAACCTAGCATGTTTTTGGAATGTGGGAGGAAACCGGAGTACGCGGAGAAAACCCACGCTTGCATGGGGAGAACACAGAGATGGCCGAGGGTGGAATTGAACCCTGGTCTCCTAGCTGTGAGGTCTGTGCGCTAACCACTCGACCACCGTGCCACCCCACATGATTTTCAGATATAGAAAATAATCAGTTTAATAAGGTTTTATTCACATGGTGTAATTTGCCTAGGCAAATGTGCCTAGCCTAGCTTTTGCAGCTGCTGTGTCTTAGCCACAAAACAGAAGCATTCATGGGGCATCCCACGGTAACTAACAGGCATACACGAAATGAAAAAGTTTTTACTAGGTTTATTTGGCTTTATTGTGATATTAGATCTGGCTTATATAATAGTCATTGAGTTGTGATGTCTGATATTGGCTTTTTTTTGCTGATAACCGATATACAGATATCGTCCAACTCTCAATTTCTGATTCCAATATCAACCGATACCGATATGTGTAACACCACATATATTTGTAAAATTGTTGTAAAGCAGTGTTTTGAAATACTAGAGAAACTCATAATACTTATTCATTGACCTGTACTGTACAGACACCCGGAAAATGCATACAAGCGTATTCAGGAGTCAAATCAATGTTGAGGTCTATAAATGTATACGTGTTGGCAGGTCTGCATTAAAACATTAGTTTTACACAGTACATAATACTGCATATGACACTACTTTTTCCTACACTTTGAACCCTGCAGCTTATACAGCGGTGCAAATTCATGGCCAAATTCTAATCTCGGGACATCTCCTTTACTTCAGAACTACTACTTAATACTGTTAAATACTGTTCCGTCTATGAGTCAGTAAGTTTTTTTTTTCATATTTCATTTTATATTTTATTTAATCACAAGCTCTCAGTGACCTTACAGTTAGCTTGTCAACCCATTGGAAAATGCAGGAGGTCATTACTCAATATAACAGTCTGAGTCACAATGTCATCTTACAAAGAAAGCTAAACTCATCACACAACAACTTAACACTTACAATGTAGCTTTGAAATATACAATACATGTACCAATGCAAGTTTAAAATGAAAAAGCTAACTATTTTAATATTTTCCCCGTAAAGCATGTCATTGCTGCCTGTCGGGGAGCTACAATGACGTCAGCCTCCCTCTGGGCATCTCTGGGTCCCTCTGGTGGACAGAGGCAGCATTGCAGCGCCTCAGCAGCCATCCCTTCCAAAACCCATGCCACTGGTTCTCTAATTAAATATTTTGCTCGGACAAAATGCATTATGGGAAACTTTTTTTTATTTAAAACTCATATTGGTTGTATATTTCCTAGTTACCTTTTCAGTGTTAAGTTGCTGTGTGATGAATTTAATGTAGTTTACAAGATGACACCATGACTAAGGTGATTGTATGGTTTCTTTTTTCTCTTTTATGTTTTAATCAGTTTATTTGTTGGGCCCCCAAGCAGTCAGGAGACCTCGGAATTGTCCTGACTTTTCCCTCTTTCCCTCATTTGGCACCCATCAGCACTCATAAATAAATTTACTGTTAATCCATGTGATCAGTATCGGCTGATTAGACTAGTATATGGCCATATAAAACTTCTGCAGCCCTGCTTTGAACTTTTATGCCTTTATTTAATTTTGCAGGTGTATTATTTGCACGTGGAAGAGTATTCATTACACATAATAAAAGCATAGCATACTTTTTGAAATGAATCATCACATTTGGACTTTTCCACCCCACCTTCATGTTTTTAAAAGACATCAGAACGCCACACCGAGTTCATTGCTAAACCATCCCCTCGGGCTCAACCCCTCCCCTCATGTCATTCGTGTAACGCCACTGGAACATTCCTCGGTGTTTATATGTGTGTGTGTGTCTGTGTGTGTCTGTGTGTGTGTGTGTGCACTCGTGTCCTTTCCACCCCTGCTGCCTTGTTATTTTCTATTGACAAGATGACCTTTGAACCTTTTTTGTTTTTGTTTTTGCTGGAGGACATATGTTTTCAACGGGCGTGTCGACTCTTCCACTTAATTCTCTCACATAGACATGAGGGATTAAAGTCCATCGGCCAGTGGCCCTGGGGGAATTGGATTATCATGAGTTGTTAATGATTAAGGCTTTATTTCCTTCCAATGCTGTGCAGAACCGCTGTCTACTGTATGGCGGCCCCTCAGCGGCTCCTGGTTATGTGGGGATTACTAAGGCTCGGTGTCGGATGAATGTGTTGTAAAAATGGGAAAATCAGAGATCACAGTTGCTTGATCTTCAATACCGCCGAAACTCCTTACATGTTGTACTATTTGGAGTTCAAACAAAGGCTGTATGGGAAATGTCAGCAAAGTCGGCGAACACTTAAACAGAGATGGCTGTATCACGATACATGAGACCATATGTTAACAAATGAAAATATTTATAAAACAACGTACAGTATATGACAATATATTGCAATCTACTAATAGAATGTAAGCTGCTATGATACACTCTCGTACACTTGTTTATGCTACCGGCCCCGCCTCCAGCCACTGAGACAAAGAGTGTATGGCTGACAAAAAGGGCTCACTCTGTTCATGCCGTTGTTCTTGGGAACAAACATGGCAAAGTGCTGACACCATGCACCAAGTGAACCCTTTTACTGTTCTTTATTAATCAGCAGTCAAACATAGTTAAGTTTCGGCAAAATATCAGTATCAGTAACAGCAGCCCAACTTTCTTTTGTAAATTTTCCTCTCATATTTATGACTGTATTCCTATATTTTGACTTTATTTTTGTCGCGTGACTTTTTCCTTAAAAGTTCATTGTTTTGTTTGTTATACACAACATTATGACTTTCAAAAACTGTTTTCTATATAACATTTTAACTTTATGCAACTAAAATTATGTTATTTTTCTTTGTATTATGACATTCTTGTTAAATTATGTTATTGAAGTAAATTTACTACTTTTCTCATTAGATTATAACTTTTTTCCTCTGAGTATTTTGACTTCATTCTTGTCAAATTATTTGTTTTCACATTTCTGCTGTTTTTCCCCCCACCCATTTCAACTTTCTTCTTGCAAATCTTTGTCTCATAATTATGACTTCATTTAGGTAATATTTTTACTTGATTCCTGCAATATACATTGTCTGCAACCTTTAAAAGGACAACTGAATTCATTGTTTTTCTTATTTTATGACTTAAAAACAGTTTATCTTTAATATTTCCACTTCATGCCACTAAAATGTTTTTTTTCTTAATAATATGACAAAAAAACGATGTACTTTTCTTTGATATTTAAACTCTGATACAATATTTTTCCTCTGCAACTTTAAAAATGACAACTAAATTTATTGTTTTTCTTATTTTATGACTTAAAAACAGTTTTTCTGTCACCCTCTGTGTGGGTTCCCAAGTGACAGTTTGGGTTTGAGTTTCCGGTCTGGGCTTTGGTTTCCTTTTTGCACGCTCTTATTTTGTCTTTGACTTCCTGTTTTGCCTCGTCTGCCTCCGTTGTCATAGTCACCCACACCTGTCCCTAATTTGAGTGTCTATTTAGTTCAGGTGTGTGTGTCTCCCTGTGTGGGATCGTTATTATTTGTCCTTCTGCTACCTGAGTTGCCTTTTTCCTGCTGCCGCATTTATTACAAAAAATATCTTGATATAAATATCTAATAATCTTTTTTACCTGCATTCGGTCCTGCTCTCTGCATCCTGGGGTCGCACCGCAACACAGACGACACAAACGTGACATTTTCTTTAATATTTCCACTTCATGCCACTAAAATGTTATTTTTGGTTAATAATATGACAAAAAAACGATGTACTTTTTCTTTGATATTTCAACTCTGATACAATATTTTTCCTCTGAATATTTTGACTTAATTCTTATACAATATTTTTTTCCCCATTTGTTTTTTCCACCTATTCCAAATTTCTTCTAGTCAATTTTCTTCTCATAATTATGACCTTCTTTAGGTAATATTTTTACTTTATTTCTGGAATATAATTTTTTCTGCAACTTTAAAAATGAATTGTTTTTCTCATATTATGACTTAAGAAAACAATTTTCTTTAATATTTCAACTTCATGCCACTAAAATGTTATTTTTCCCCTAATAATATGACAAAAAAACAATGTACTTTTTCTGTGATATTTCAACTCTGATCCAAACATTTTTCCTTATTAATATTTTGACTTACTAACTGTTCAAAAAAACTGTTAAAAAAAACTTTGTTTCTTTAATATTTCAACTTCATGCTGCAAAAGTGATGATTTTTTTTCTCATAATATTAGATTACAATATTTTTCTTTATTCTTGTGAAATTACTACTTAGTTTTTTTTTTGGTTTGTTTAATTGTTACATTATATCTTTTGAATGTGCTGTGCACCAATATTAGATGCTCATTGAGTCCCCGTTCCTCCAGAAAAAATTGGTCAAAGTCTAAACCGCCTAACTTGTGAGGCATTTTGTGGAGCCTAATATTACGTCAATCTATGCACTCTTCAAGCTCATATTCATGTGGTTACGGTTGAGCAATTGTGTAGAATCGTGCTCAGTATCAATTTTCTTTGTCAACGTTTGCCTGGGGACCTGCAAGCTGCGACAATGCAAGAGGACTCGAATAACCCAAGCTCTTTGTCTAAAGCCAAGTGCAATCTGATCTCAACGGCTGCATCGCTTCTTGGAAGACAACCACAGGCTAATGGAAGTAACCTCACACTCTCCGTCTGTCCTCTTTTCTCTTTTCATTTCCACCACCTTCCGTCTTTCATCGCGAGCCACACGGCATTAGGTTCTTCCCGCAGAGAAATCCACGTCATACTCCGTCAAAAACATTCATTCATTCATTCATTTTCTACCGCTTTTCCTCACGAGGGTCGCGGGGGTGCTGGAGCCTATCCCAGCTGTCTTCGGGCGTAAGGCGGGGTACACCCTAGACTGATCGCCAGCCAATCACAGGGCACATATAGACAAACAACCATTCACACTCAATTTGGAGTGGCCAATTAACCTAGCATGTTTTTGGAATGTGGGAGGAAACCGGAGTACCCGGAGAAAACCCACGCATGCACGGGGAGAACATGCAAACTCCACACAGAGATGGCCGAGGGTGGAATTGAACCCTGGTCTCCTCCGTCAAAAACAGTTTAAAAAAAAACAAAAACCACAGTAATTACGGTTCTGTTCAAGCATCCCATTGCTGCCATCACTTGTTTCATCAAGAGACCCCCCCCCGACCTTGTCACCCTCTTCTGCCCGCCACCTCAACATTGTCACTTGCTCAATATTGGGTAGGACTTGTTCAAATAATACAATACATTGTTGTTCCATAGATAGCTCCACGATCTGGCTTGGAGATTTAGTGTGTGTGTGTGTGTGTGCGTGTGTGTGTGTGTGTGTGTGTGTGTGCCATTAGTAGATTGCAGATTGTAAAAGAAGCTCATGTTTCATGAGAGAGGAACTGACGGGTGGTGAGATAAAGTGCACCTGTATTTCTCAGCAAGCGCTTCCTATTTCTTCAAGGGAAGATGTTACAGACAGTAGTCTTGAATACGAGTTAAGAGTAGTCAGTGTGCAGCTTGTTGAGCAGTAGATATCATTACTGGTTGCATAGCAAATACATCCAAGACAAGTGCCATCGCTGGAGATGCACTCAATGAACCGCAGCTCCCCACTGCCAGACTGTGACACGTCAAATACACAATCACCCTACTACACACTTGTGTTGCCAGTTATTGAGACAATGGCTGCCTGTTGAGTGGATGGTGAAGCTACACTGCAAGCTGTACGCCAAGTATTCTAAAGCAGAGGTTCTCTCATCCTGGGACACACATTTTCCCATCGTCATTAAAGTGTGAAACACTTTTATACTGCTAAAAGCATGCTAATTTAGTTTGAGTTCAAATTAGCCCCATAACACATGCATTAACATGCATTTAACAATAACACACTCAATTATATGTGCAAAATGTATTTCAGAGCACAATATTAAGAAGAGGCTGCACGGCGGACGAGTGGTTAGCGCTCAAGCCACACAGCTAGGAGAGTACTGAGTTCAATTCCACCCTCGGGCATCTCTGTGTGGAGTTTGCATGTTCTCCCCGTGCATGCGTGGGTTTTCTCCGGGTACTCCGGTTTCCTCCCACATTCCAAAAACATGCTAGGTTAATTAGCCACTCCAAATTGTCCATAGGTATGAATGTGAGTGTGAATGGTTGTTTGTCTATATGTGCCCTGTGATTGGCTGGCCACCAGTCCAGAGTGTACCCCGCCTCTTGTCTGAAGACAGCTGGGATAGGCTCCAGCACCCCCGCGACCCTCGTGAGGAAAAGCGTTAGAAAATGAATGAATTAATTAATATTAAGAGGAGGCTGCACGGCGGATGAGTGGTTAGTGCGCAGGCCACACAGCTAGGAGATCACTAAGTTCAATTCCACCCTTGGCCATCTCTGTGTGGAGTTTGCATGTTCTCCCCGTGCATGCGTGGGTTTTCTCCGGGTACTCCGGTTTCCTCCCACATTCCAAAAACATGCTAGGTTAATTGGCCACTCCAAATTGTCCATAGGTATGAATGTGAGTGTGAATGGTTGTTTGTCTATATGTGCCCTGTGATTGGCTGGCGACCAGTCCAGAGTGTACGCCGCCTCTTGTCTCAAGACAGCTGGGATAGGCTCCAGCATACCCCACGACCCTAGTGAGGATAAGCGGTAGAAAATGAATGAATGAGTATGAAAATATACTGCAGACTAATTCAAATATTAATTAAGTAGTATTTTTTGTAAACATCAACAATAGTATTGTCTCTTAATATATACTGGAATAAACAGTATACCAGTTTTCTGCCCAGAATTGATATTTCCGTCAATGAACCCCAGCTCCCCAGTGCATGCATCCCCAGACTGGGACACTACTACCACCATGACACTACCAGTTATTTAGACAATAATGGTTGCACGTTGAGTGACTGTCATTGGATAGTACATCAATACTGCTATACAAGCTGTACACCAACTACATTAAAGTACATCTACATCACCATATTTTCTCCACTCTATTTTCCTGCGCTCACACCACAGTGTTGTGTGCATCAAATTGTACGTTGTAGGGAGCATCAGTTCCAGTCTGCCCTGGTTATGAATTAAACATGAAGAAAATCAACATACAAAACAAGAATAAACCAGAACCAGACCAAACACATACCACAATTCAAAAGTACACATGAGGCATCTATACTATTTATTATTAATTTGCAATCAGCCACAAATACTCGCCATTTGCAGGGATGAACAACATGGCATTAGGCCTACAAGTTCACATCTCTAATGTTGCCCCACAACGAATAGAAACACATGGCAGGTGAGAAACTGTCTCCCAACTGTCTCCACCGTCAACTCCACCGGGGTGACTTTGATCTCAACCTCCATCGTGTAAAACACATCAGCAGCAGCCAGAAGATACGTTCTTATTTGACCCTCGTCAATAATAATGAGTGACAAATCTACTCATTGCTGACTACCAGCGGCAGAAAATCGAATTGCAGGCGTGGAGATGGCCTGGTACCGGAGGGGTTGATCTCATGGATGTCTGTCATTGGGCCATAGCAGCTAATTCAAGAATAGAGTTGTAAAATGTGGAAAAACTAAAACACAAATAGATGGCGTAAACAAAACAAATCTGTATGATTTTAAAGTGCTGTGTTGTTTTTCAGGATCTACCGCAAAAGATCCTCTAGACAATTCTTAAAAACTGTAGAGCTTTCATGTCATGTAGACTCTATATGACAAGAATCATCTGCTCTTTTTTAGCACAAATTGCAAAAAAGCAAATTGAAAATGTTCGTACATGCAAGTCAAAGATCATCTACATGACAGGAGCACCTACTTTTAGGTACCTACTACATACTATGTAGTCCCTCTATGAAACAGAAGTGCACTGCTGTTTTTTGGGACCTGACTGCAATAAAAGCTACTAAAAGATCCTCTATATTACAGAAGTGCTTTAATCCAATAAAAACAAAGTTTATAACAAATCACAATAAACAAAGTGTATGCTTTTTTTAATCAATAACACTATGTCATATCTGCATGAGTATGCAGCTTGGATTAAATTGAACTACACAGTGCAGAAAATACAGTATTTAAGTTATGTAAATGGACCTAAATGACATGTATTGGCTGTAATGAAAGCCATTTTGGTTAATGTGTCTTTACAGGTTGGCTACGTAAAGAGGGCGGTCGTTACATGTGAACCAATGAATTAAAGAGAGAGAGCCGAGTGAGGAGGGGTCGAGAGAGGTTGAAAAGGCTGGAGGCGTGTGCTTCCATCCGGGGACCGTACAGCTTCATAGAGATGCGGCGAATCAGTTGTGCTGGCCGGTCGAGCAAAGTCAAGTAACCCGGGGGAGGGTCGCCAGTCCGAGCGGCGAGAGAGAGACTAAGGGGGGAGTTCGTCTTTGAGTTCCAATGCGTCTTTCACATGCTGTCCAACCATGAGACAACTTCGCCGGACGCTTCTTCGACGCCGTACGAGCCACTCCTGAGCTCCGCGAAACGATCTCTACAAGCAGCGGCGACGGTGGTGGGCAGGCGGGCGTTTGCGAGCGAGCATGAAGAAGCCGAGCGCCCCGCTCCATGCTGTCGCCGTGACCGGGAAATGGTAGCGTACTGTGGGCACCGCAACTGGGAAGGAACATGGTCGAGAGGAGCAGCAAATTCTTGTTGATCGTGGTCGGATCTGTGTGTTTTATGCTGATTCTCTATCAGTACGTGGCGCCCGGGGTCATCAATTTCGGATCCCCGCACGGCTACTTCACGGAGGAGGACGAGGGGGACATCTTCCCCACTCCGGACCCCCACTACGTCAAGAAATATTTCTTCCCGGTGAGAGACCTGGAGAGGACCATCGATTTCCAAATCAAAGGAGAGGACGTGATCGTATTCCTGCACATCCAGAAGACCGGCGGAACAACCTTCGGTCGGCACCTGGTGCAGAATGTCCGTCTGGAGGTTCCCTGCGACTGCAGACCGGGCCAGAAGAAGTGTACCTGCTACCGGCCCAACCGCAAGGAGACCTGGCTCTTCTCCCGGTTCTCCACCGGCTGGAGTTGCGGCTTGCACGCCGACTGGACCGAGCTCACCAACTGTGTGCCGGGGGTCCTCAACAAGAAGGAGAGCAAGCAGAAGAACCTAAGGTAAGACCTGGAACTATTTGTTTTGCTATTAGACCACAAAACCCAACAGTGGGTGACTTATCTGCCTCGATCACATCATTGTAACTTTTCCAGCTGAAAGGGCGATTGTTAATGGGAACACTTAGGTCTTCTGTAGACCATTTCTAACATTCGACCACTAGTCTGCGTTCTGCTGTTTTTAAGTATCTACTGCAAAAACACCAGTCGGAGATCATCTTTACAATATGACAGAAACATGCCGCTGTTTTTAAGCACCGGCTGCAAACTCACTAGTCAAAGATCCTCTATGTGACAGGAGCCCTGTGCTGTTTTTCAGCATTTATTGCAAAAACATGTGAAAAGATGAGTGGCTCTGCTGTTTTTACTGCAAAAACCCTTGTCAAATATCCTTTGTATGAAGAATGTTCACTAGTCAAAGGTTCTCTATATAACACGAGTCTTCTTCTTTGGCCCACGTCGAGTATCCCTGCCATAGACACAAAACACAGGAGAATCCTTCTCACCATAAGGGTGCGGTGGAATGGAAGTTGATATGACTGTCAATATGTCTGCAAGAGGGAAGCATTGGGTTGGGATTATTTATCACCATAGGGGCCCGGCTGGATCTCCCTCCAGAGGGCGGGCCCCCCGGATGCTGGCACCCATCAACAATTGTCAGCGACACTGTGGAGCTCTCGAGGCATTTGTGACAGCTCACTGTTGAAATGTCAATCATTGTTTGCCTCCCAGGGTCTATTATCTGTACACTATTTTTGCGGCAAACAGCCATCCTTCTTGCCACTCCTTTATTTGAAATGATGCTACCAACCACACGTCACACCCATGTATGGGAATGTGAATCAACACCTGTTTGCTTCATATATCATAAAAAAAGCCAACTGATGGGAACATTTTGAATTTGGCAGCTTATAGACCATAATAAGACAAAGTTATTATTATTATTTATTAGGCTACACTTTGGACACCCCTGATACACAGGCTCTTTAACCTTTATTTTTGCACTACTGTATGTTCTTAACAGCAGAGCTCTCCTGTCATTTACAAGATCTTTGAGTGTTTTTGCTGTAGGTCCTTAACTCATTCACTGCCAGAGTAGAGCGCTCCATACAGACCCACATAATAGTGAGTTTTTGGATTACATAAACATTGAAACAATGGAAAGGAACATATGACTCTCTTCTTTCATTAAAAAAAAATAGTTTGTTTCTAGCCTTTTTGGGTCTTTATAAATCAGCAGTAGAACATAGGGTGGTTTCAGTGCCTGATTTTGATCCAAAAAACCAGAAAATTATCTTTTCCTGCAGAGAAGCAAATTGAAGCAGAACGGTGACTGACATCTATATTTTTGGTTTTAGTGTCCTCAAACATCTGAACAGATGTTTACTTCTGTGAATCAACAAAAACAACCCAAGAAAAAAAGATTTTGACGACAAAATAACTACATTTATTCACAGATTTGGAACATAACACAAAATAATCATCTATTTACAGATGTTTGCATGTGTTTGAGCTATTTACAGATGTGTGCAAACTATTTATAGACGAACACCAACAGCGGGGTCACCAACATCACCCGTATCCTTCGTGATCGCACCAAATCCACAACCAGACAAGCTCTGTGCCAGTGTATTTTTGTCTCTGCCCGATTTGTCGCCATTTCCCTCCGTCAGCATTCAGCCTGCATTTCAGCAAATTTCTCTTCTTCCTATCCAAGATGTTGCTGCTGATTGGAGGAAAACAGAACTGTTGCCCCCTGCTGGGACAGAAAAACATTGCCTACAAGTTTAAAATTCACACACAAGATGCATAAGACTTTGATCTATAGCTTCCGACTTAAAATACTTAAAAACAGCAAAGTGCTCCTGCTCCTCATTTTTGCAGTGTTCTTCTTATATGGAGGATCTTTGACAAGTGCTTAAAAAACAGCAGCACACTCCTCGTACATTGTGGTTCTTTGGCTGGTGTGTTTGCGGTATATCCTCAATTTTTGACTAGCATTTTTGCATTAGATGCTTAAAAACAGCAAAGCGCTCATGTTATCTACTGGATCTTTGAGAAGTGTTTTTGCAGTAGGTCCTTAAAGCCAACAGCACGCTCTTGTTATACATATAAAAGATGTTTGACTCGCATTTTTGCCATATAAAGGATCTTTCTAACCAGTAGTGTGCTCTTGTTAAATGGAGGATTTTTGACTAGCACTTTTGCAGCATGTGCTTAAGAAAAGTTAAGTGCTTCTCACATATAAAGGATCTTTAACTAGCCTTTCTGCGGTAGGTCCTTTAAAAACAACAGAGAGCTCTTGTACTGTAGAGGATCTTTGACTAGCATGAACAGGCTTTTGTTTAAATGTGCGACTTCATTTATGACAATAGTAGGCATTTGGTTTAAATGGAATAGTGCAGCAAAGCTTTGCATTGACATTACACGCAAAATAAGAATAATATTGAAGGAATAAATACGTCCAGTACCCTCGGCCTTTGGCTTCAAGGACTGCACCCTTGTGGTAAAAAGGATTCTCCTGCTGGGTGTTTTCTTTGTGTTGCTCCATATTGTATTTAGGCTGATCAATAGGACAAAGGGGAGAGGACAAAAACAACCCCCCCAAAAAACTGTGTCCTGTCTGTGTGCCTCGCAGCCAAACATTGCATCGTCCGGCTGTTCCGCTTCCCATGGCTTTCCCAAAGTAGGGGATCAGGGCTGACGCTTGGGCTGGACCAGGCCGGGGTGAGGCGATGCAGGCATGCAGGGGTGGTTGTGGGGGTGCCCTGCAGGGGTTTGGCTCCGCTCTAATCCGGGTGATTATTACTGCTGGGACACACACACACATACACTAATGCTGCTGGCGTCAGTCCTCACTCCCCCCTCCTCACGCCAGTTGGAGGTGATAACGTGATAAGCGACCATTGGAGCTGAGATATCAGCATGGGTGCAGGATAATTGGCCTATATACTTTTTTTCTGAGGAGATGTCCAGGTGTGTGCTTGAGCGCTATAGGCCCACTGTATGCTTGTAATGGACCATCCTATACGTATGTCCTGACAGGGCAAACACTGGACTCTAAACTTTCTGGGATGAAAAATGACTTCAGCAGAAAAAAGAAACGAGCACTTTCTATTGCTTTTTTTTATATAGCTTTCTGCCTATTTTTCAGATTTTATGCCAGGCTTTATTGTGGTTCAAGGTTCATTATTCGTCCTGTGCATGTCATGCGTCCTCTGTTGTGGTTTCTGCTCAGTTTTTATTGGGTCGTCTATTTTGCAAAGTAAAATGAAAGTTTATTGAAGCACGCATTTTTCATGGCCAAACTAGAGTCTTTTATTGAGAGGTAATATTAACATTTATGCCATTGCATTGCACTCTGTATTTTTTCCTCAGAAGGATCACATTTGACTATATTTCCCTAATAAACAATTAGGAATGTGCAATTAATTAAGGTAGTAATTGCAATTTTTTCGAGAGGGTCTGATTGTTCTGAACTCCTGTTTCAAGTTCAGTGTTATTTTTCATATTTTTCATTCTTCTCCAGACTTATTAAAAGCCTCTGCTGGTCAGTGTATTCTAGCGTATTCTATTTTGCTCCATTTCAAGACGTGATTAATCATCTGCGATAATGAGCAATTAATCAATGAAAACGTTATTGTACAGATGATGTGCTAATGTAAAGTTTTTGGTGTTCTTAAGACAGCACACTGCCTCTGTTGGTTACAGCCAAGTACTGCAGTGCCTCGTTATATCGCAATGACACTAAAGCGTGATTGCTCAACATTGACAAAAAGCAATTCATCTATAGATTTGCTGTTTTTATATGCTGTTGTCCATCTTTAGACTCCTAACTAGTTGAGACTGAATCGACAGCGCCTCGGATGGTTGCACACAAGTAATGCATTCAATTTTGCCACAGCTGATTGAAGCCGTGTTTATAAACTCCAACAATGACCAATTAATCAGTTAATGTATAGCTAACTTCATGTTGTTTACCTTCTCGAGGCAGCAAAGAGTGCCTCTGCTGGTTTTAGCCAAGTATTGCCTTGCCACATTTTGCCTCAGCTGCTTAAGACATGATTAATCAACACAGATAACCACCAATTAATTGATTTTAATCTGTTATTTAACAGCTGATCATATCGAATGTCATGTTATTCTACGTCTTTAGACAGCAAACAATACCTTTTGCCGGTTGGAGCCAAGTATTGGACTGCTTCATTTTGACTAATTAATCAATTCCAAACAGTGAACCAAATTCTTAAATTAATCGATTGTCCCAAAAATGTTAAAAATAAAACTAATATATATTATACGTATATTATAAGCATCTGTTTGTAATTGGCCACACTTCTTCTGGATCCTATTATTTTATATTCAGTAGTGGATGAAAGAAAGTCTGAGCCCCTTTAGAAGTTTTAACAGTTTGGATCATAGCTGTTCACGCATTGATCTTTGCAGGTGGAAGCGGAAGTCTGTGTCTCTCTTTTTGCCACGTGTGTTTTCCACATGTGCATTCATTTGCACCGTGGGCGTGTGTGTGTTTGCATTTCTTTTTCCTCACATCTTTCGTGTCCAGGAACATTCGTCCTGAGGGCAGTCACACCAGTGGTAGAGACCAGGCCGATGTGTGACAAAGTTCCTCTGTGTTTACGCAGCGAGCAGCGAGCAGCGAGCAGCGAGGGATTTTTTGGCACGTCGTCGTCCGCATATTTCTCGGTTTCTCAGCTGTTAAAAACAACCCCGCAGGCCAGGTGACTGGTCTTTTTCGCTGTCCGAGATGTATAGTAGCTGTAATGCTTCTGAGCTGCTTCGTTGTCTGCACTAGCATTTCAGAAGTAGCGGCAGCTGGCCTCGCTGTCCCTTTTTCACTCACAGCCGCGGTTCTCATCCGGCTGTCAAAGTAGATTTTACACACAACCTTCCAGAGATGCTGCAAAACTAACATGAATTACTACCATCTATGTCAGTTGGATGGCTTCACATGAAAGAGGCCCCCTTGAAGGTTTAAAGAGAATGTCCTTTTCAGTCTGCACTAATACCGTATGTGCTTTTATTTGCGCATGTAACAGAGAATTGCGGAAATGGAGAAAATACAGTCATCCCTCGTTTATCACGGTTAATTGGTTGCAGACCCAACCGTGATGAGTGAATGGAATATTTTCATAGTTGCAGCACAGCAATCCAGTTTGCAACTTTCTACATCCAGGTTTGACATTAGAGCCCTATAGACGTGCAATAACACCCCTATGGTCATCTTTACATTCGTATTACCCAATATTAGCCATTTAAGACTTACTGTGAATATGATTAATATGGTTATGCTTGTTGCAAGATTATTCAAATCTGTAATAAAAGCTTGCGTTACTAGCGACGCCTAGTGACTCTTGTGGAATACTTTAAAGACAAAAATTGTATTTGTATTTTACTTAATTTGGCCATTTTTTTATGCTTGAAAAGGCTTTGAAAATGGAAAATTTGCCTATATATATATATGCATTTTTTTGTAAATCTTTAAATTTTGTCGTAATCCACAAAACATGATAATTTATACATACAAAAAAAACCAATGAGTTCCAACCATGAATTGGCGAGGGACCCGTACATAAGCCTGACGTCCTCGATAAATTGACACACGCATGTGTTTCATATGCTCGTCTCTCTGTGCCACACAGGCTAGATGACAAGAGGGTTCACTCTGCATCTGTCTGTGCGCATTGCTTCTATGGTGCAATGAACGGCGATAGCCTCTTCAGCCTCTTTGTGGAGGCGGTGCTGCTAGTGAGTGGATACAGAGCAGATAGCAGATCGTAAGGCAGCATACATCAACGTGAATGAAGGCCCAGAAACAATGATTTCTGAGGCCATTGCCACAGCCCCAGTGTGGGAATATTTTGGTTTTAAACAGAATGACCAAGGTGAGTACATGAACATGGACAGTTTCAGTTGGGAAGAAAATTACGGACAGAAGGGGCTCGGACAGTCTTTGTCCCAATAATCAACATGCTTTTGGTTGGCAAAGTAAATGGTGCGCGCTCACAGATGGTGACGCTCGCGAAAATAATATAATATAATTGTGATGTTTCTGTGAAACATTAAGAACAACAAAGTGGTTGTCTTGAACATCTTTTACTGTCAACAGTTTGCAACTCAGCCAACAACATACAGTAAGCATATACACGTAACTTTTATGTCAAGCTAATGTGGCTCACACTGGTGCACTATACTTAAGTACCATCTAGTTGCTAAAATGTCAATTACACCTCATGAATGGAAAAAATGGACTCAAACAATGTTGTCATTAATATCGATCATCGACTTATCATTTGTAGCACAATTATTGACCAGCAAAATTCATTATCATGACAGGCGTACCTGTACCCTGTTTATTTCAACTGTTTTGATTTGACATTTTGCAATTTACACGTCAAAGTCTGATTGAAATTAGCATTGAAACACTAAGCTCCAAGTGGTGCTTTGGTCCATTAAGAGACCACTAAGACTGCTTTTTTTGGTACATATACATGCCTTTTAAGCACTAAAAAAATGTCAGGGCAGTTTAGTTCCAGAAACTGAAGAAGACAAGACTTTATTTGGAAGCAGACGATCTCTTTGGTCACACGGTAATGCACTAAGAAGCATACTGTACAACACAGCAGGAGCAGAACCAATGTTGTAATAGCATCAAGGAGCACACTGCTCAGCTAACATTCATTGTAAACAATAGTTCAACATGTCTTAACACCAACAACAAACTTTTTAAAGCGCACGCGGAGGTAAATGCAGTGGCTGAATGCTGACCACTCATGATACTTCAAATGTAGCCAGTGGCATCCTCATCAGGATGTTGTTAACGAGGATGTTGTTAACGTTACCTGGATGGTTATGCACCCGTTCGTCAACTTAATAGAAGCGCTAACTGGAACATATGAAAATCTATCAGACATTTGAGTGATGTCTGCAGGGATACATTGCAGTCGTCTTCATGTGATTGTAGCTTTTTAGTGGCTTTGCCATCTTGCCATTTGCCCTTATAATATCAGCGTAAGACGGGCGCCGTGACATTTGCGAGATTGTCCAAAGCAGAGCATTGATCTGTTGGCTATTGAAGTTGTAACAATTACGACCTTTGAGGGGCTTTATTGTTTATTGATTACCTAAAGACGTCTCTGTTGGAAGAGATGAGATCGAGATGAGGACTCTTTCTTCTTCTTCTTGGGTCTGGCGACAAGTGTCAGGCATATTATACAGAGCTGCGAGTTAGCTAGAGAAGGAGGAGGAGGAGGAGGAGGAGGAGGAGGAGACAGGTCCCTCTCTGATCGCCGCTGATGTGGGGACAGAATGGAATGCTCCGACAGCGCTTACATTTTCTCCTCCCCTGATCCCGCGGGACCACAACTAATGAACAACATGTACAGCAGAACTGCAACAGAACCAGTGTTGTATTAGCGATAAGGAGGAGGCAGGTTGGGGACTCTGACCACAGCACTTCCAATTTCCCCTCACCTTATTCCACAAGACCACCACTAACAAACACCATGTATCCTACGTATAAATATATAATATACGTATATAGTATAATTGGTTAAGGAGCTTCCCTTAACCAAGGACTAGACTCAAATTAAAGCCATACTTTCAGATGGACGGAGGATACCATCTGTCTTGTGCACGCATCTCATGCTTGTCTGTGTTTTAATCCCGCAAGTAAGATAGGACAGGACTAAATTTTCTTCTCTCCGCCTCATCCTTCTCATCCTCTATTCCCGCTGCCTCCATGGCGGTGTCACTCCCTAATCAAACAGCAGGCCCGCTTTTTCCGCTCGGTGGCTTTATGGCCGGAAGGGGGGGGGCTTTTTCTGTCTACTTCTTTCACGTTTTTCCCTCCCCCCCGCTCTCTTCCTCCCTAGCGTGGCTACTGCATTAGAGGAAATGTCTTTTTCATGGAAGATTTGCCGCAATTTCTAAAATGTCCGCTTTGCCTAATGGACAAGCGACTCGGTTCTAATGAATGATTACATGTGTGAGTATGAGGCAAGCTGGAGATGGAGGTGATGAAGAGTGGGATGAGGAAGAGGAGGGCTGTCGGTGGGGCGGGGGGGGGGGGGTGATTGAACATAAAAGCCGAAGGGGCGAAAATGTTTAGTTTCATTGCCGGGGAGGGGGCTAGTCAATTAGCACGGTTGTCAAGCAGTGGGCATTACTCTTCTTTCAATGGGTCTCTTTTGGATTCTCAGCACAAATCACTGCACTCGGAGGTGTGTGTGTGTGTGTGTGTGTGTTAGCGCAGCATGGTTCCATCAGCATGGCAGCACATCCCAGAATCCACATGAACCTCAGGAAGCGGCCCCAGCTGATTGGCACGTTGTGTGTGTGTGTGTGTGTGTGTGTGTGTATGTAGCCGGGCAGGTCGGTGTTAATCCAATCAGATTAGCCGCGTATAAGCACTGGCGGCCAGCCGTTCCAAAGCCGGTTACGTCCGCTCATCCCGCCAGTGCATTGCGTTCCAGCATGGCCGGGTCAACCAGCCTTCTATGGACGGACGAGTCCACTCAGATTGGGTTGACCGCCAGAGGGTCCAAACACTTGCAAACAACCCATTTTTTGTGCCTATTTCATGATGATGACGTTGACTCTGATTAATAGCTTCTAATCCAATTTTTGTAGCATTAACCTAGCATTCCACAGCACCACTCGTATATTTTGTCCACTAATCCTTCAAGGCTAATACCATAGGGTAGGGATGTCCAAACTTTCTCCACCAAGGGCCGTATACCAAACAGTCAAAGGATGCGCGGGGCCACTTTGATGTTTGTACAGTATTGTAGGCAAAGCTTTGTGTACTTATTTGTTGACAGTGGCAACATTCAAGTTTTTCTTTCTTACATAGCTCAATTTTCCACATTTTCCACAGTTTTTTTGTGGCTGCAGCCACATGCTCTACTGAAAACAGTGCATCGATTTGTAACTGTTTATTATTATGTACGAGTTATTGAATGATTTGCATTTTACTAGAGTAAGGCGATATGTTTTTATATACTAATATAGTCTTCCAATTAGGGAACGATTAAACGATTATTTTTGTAATTGATTAATCTAGAAAATAGTTTTTCGATGCATCGATTAATCTAACAATTCATTTTTAAATCTGATTTCATTCGATTTTGATTCGACTATTGATTATCTCAATTATATCGATCATAATTTGACCTGTATAGCAATTAATGCTAATTTATCTCCATGAATAAAACAAATATGTTTTTAATAACAATTTCAACACTGAATTGTATTGAACAATACAACAATAAAATGCACAGTGGAATTTTATAACAACAAAAATAATAAATTAAACTTTATTTCAATACATAAAACTATTGTGCAAAAAACACAATCTGAATCAAAATATAAACATAAAATAAAATAAAAAAACAGCAGCTTTGTGTGTTCCTGCAAGAGCACTTTATCTTCCCCTCTTGCTTTCGATCACCACTCTCACTCCGTGTTTGTGCGTCTGCTCAGGTGTGTGTGAAGGTGGAGCACAAGTTACGTGGTGCGGTTTGGACGAATTAATCATTCCAAACAACTAAAGAAAAAAAAGTTGAAAACGTATGGTGTCTTCTCCTCAACATAAGCAGCTCCTGGGTGCTGGTGCATCGCGGTAGTGCTTTTATGGTACGCCATTTCCATTTTGCACACGTCACAGACCACCGAATCGTTACCTTAAGTAACGTAAAGTACTCCATACTTTTGATATCCTATTGTGAGATCCTTTCTTCTCCCCCGACTCGCACCCATCACCATTTTTTGAATTCTGAATGGCGACGCATCGTGTGTTGCTGCTGCTGCTCCAACTACTACAGCAACAATTACTGATGCATATTTGTAGAAAACACGACGTCACACGCATTGCTGTGTGTTTACGGAAGTAAATATGCCTGCATTTGTGCTTTCCTTGACGCGTTTCTGACGATTTTGGGCAACCGGAGTCAATATTTGCTGTGCCAAATTAATTTGAAAAGGAGATTAAGAAGGAAGAGGCCAAGAATTTGAGGTGGGTGGATGTTGGAGCCAGAAGTGCTGGGACAAGGATGTGAGCTGACAGATTTTTTTTTTTTTAATTTTTGTGTGACCAGAAGAACTGTGAGTAAGTCTCCCCAAGTTTCAGCAAGTGTCGGTCTCATATATCCAACCTAACCGTTCAGTCTGCAGTAGCATTGGATACATATATCGAATTTCTATCTACATACGAGCACACCTTCCCCTGGCTTGAACCGTTGCCCGGTTGAAGGCGACTAATGTTGTCCGCTGAAGAAACTCGCTCGCAATCTTCTTTTTGGTTCCGCCATTTCTGGTTATCCGGAACAATTTTATTCTGTGATCTCTTTCCATGTGGAGATTTTGCCTTGTTCAAGACAGCTCATTAAACTAAGAAGTACAAAAATACACCTTGTATGCGGGCTATAGTCAATTATATTTTTAGAATTTGATATGGACCAGTTAAAAAGAGATGGCGGACTACATTTAGCCCGGGGGGTGTAAGTTTTGGACACAAATAGAAACTAATCCAGATGGAAGATCAGATGGTTTAAATCTGTAAAATAATCAGAGCCTGGAAAATATATGAATGATCAACGTAGTGATAAAAATCAATTAATTATGCCTAGGCATGAGCACTTGACAAAATGTCCTTGCTATATTACCAGGGCTCTACATTAAAAACAAAAATGACTTGCCCATGGGGAATCCTTAAGGTGAGAACTACTTGCCCCATGTAAAATGAAAAGACTGCCATAATGATATCATCTAATTTACAACATACTACAAGTAAGCAGTGATGTTTATAAGTTGTGCACCACAATGAAACATTATTGAATAGACACATTTGTGTACTAGTAAAGTGTTTTTAATCCCCCAAAAAATGCTCAATGGTCAAACAATAATTTGTGAAGCAAAGGTGAGAAAAATCCACAGAGAAATGGAAGCGCTAGATTTTGTAGCTTGTGCAAAATCAGCACTTGGTATTGGATCTAATGGGTGGTGTTTCATTGTGACCACTTCAAATTGTCACAGCAATGTGATTCACTCACCTGTGCCATCATTTGATTTGCTAATAAAATACTTGTTTAGGAGGCACTGGTTCATCACTTTTTGCTGTTTTCCTTCACAAGTTGTTGAAGAATTAGACCATGTTGGCAGGGACGCCATGATAGATGTTTTCCTAGTCAAACCATCGCTGATTGGTTGATCGCGAACAAGAACGGGTGTGGGTAAAACGCGGATTGTGGATTACGGACCGCGGTCTAAATAAACGATTCTGATTGGTCCATTTCAAGATTTGCAAGGATTGGTTTGCAAATTACCACCGGAATTACGCAGTCCGTGTTTTACCAACACCCAACAAGAACCGCTTTTAAAAAAACTCTTGGCAGTACGGCATGCCAAAGTGCACTTGCCCGACGGGAATATCACTGATTGGATTTACTTGCCCCAATTTTTCTTTTAACTTGCCCCGGGCCATCGGTACATTGTTATTGTCGAGCCCTGACTACTAGAAGCTGACAGCAAACTAGTTTTGAATGAATCAACAGTGCCTCTGCTGATTGCAGCCAGGTAGTGCACTCCAGTTTGCCTATGTTTTGATGCGCTTAATCAGCAATCCATTCCAGACAGTTCTCCAATTCTCCAGTTCCATCAATTCTCATTGATCTGTTTCACTAATTAGGATGGGTGTTTTAGAGTGATGGAAAATGTAGTTTTGCTCAGATGGGTATTTCTTGATTGAATTGACTGATCGATTGGACAACATGAGACTGTTCACCACAGTAGAGCAGTGCAATCCATTCAACAATCAATGAATTTATGATAATTATGCCCATAACTAATAGAATCATGCCCGACCAAGAATTAATTTGTAGATGCCAATAAATTATTTACACTCTCATATTGTAACAGTCAAGGGATGAAATAACAGTCTGAAGCATTCTTTCTTCCTTTTCAAAGTTGTCCAGTGTCTCATGACCCCTCACTGAAGACCTGACCCAAAGGTTGGGATTCATGACACGAAAACAATAAATGAATCCATAAAAAAGCACTGGAAAATGTCATAGTGGATCTTTATGGGGTTGTGAACTCCTGAAACAGTGTTCGGCCAATGACTCTACAAGTGTTGCAGCATGTTCTCACAATGTAGCGCACGGAATGGTCATGACACGGAAGGGTGAGATAAGACACCCGTGTTCATGCCTGTCAGTATAGCTTGAGGCCTCGTTGACGGGCCTCTGCCGGCTACACGTCTGCTTCGTCTCGTGGAGTTCAACTCAGGTTCAGCCTCGGGTCATTTTGAAGGGAGTAAAAGCTCAAGAATGGCTACTGCCGTCGCTTGACATTCCAGGCTTTATTTTGACTCCCACTTTGACTTCTTCCCTCTGGAACAATTACATTCATGTATGCAATGTAGCAGAGTATTACAATTACTTGCACATTTGATGCAAGTTTAAATGATGTTCACACTCACACACGACTACATTTGTATGCATACTAAAGAGGTTTCATTTAATAAATGTGAGTAATTTTCACACAAAAAAATCTGAACAAAACAAATGGGAATTGCAGTAACACCGCACGACGCAAGTGATGGCACAAATGAGTGTAATGGATGGCAGCTGGTCCAGCTGTTCAAAAGTACGTCGGACACAGACTTGACAGCTCGGGCCTAGCACTCTCGACTCCCATTCAGTGGACCGTGGATCGAGCCCCGGGCGTACGCCAGATTGGACCAGACGAGTTACATTGGTGCCGTGAAATGAATGAGGGTGAGTGTGAGAGATGCCAGCCGGTGCAGCTGTATGAAAACACATTGCTAAACCTCACTCTTTGATGACTTAAGAGCAGTGGACGTGGTGAGGTGCATTCTCGACACTGTCGTCCATGCCTGGGAACGGAGCAGGTAAACTGGTGTCGCAACCTGGATGAGAGTGAGGTTTACGGGTGTAAGTGTAACAGATGTGAAAGTGTCCGAACTATCTCAGTCTGGCCTCTCTAACTTTATCTCCAAGGCCTCTAACATTTAATGTCCCTCTGATGTACTCGTTCCTGATCCTATCCATCCTGGTCACTCCCAATGAGAACATCATCCTTGCATGAATGGTCACATTTATGGCCAATTAGTTGCAAAGTTGGTTTTCTCCGGGTACTCCGGTTTCCTCCCACATTCCAAAAATGACTCCAAATTGTCCATAGGTATGAATGTGAGTGTGAATGGTTGTTTGTCTATATGTGCCCTGTGATTGGCTGGCGACCAGTCCAGGGTGTACCCCGCCTCTCGCCCGCCTCGTGAGGATAAGCGGTAGAAAATGAATGAAAGTAGGTGACACCCTAAGAGTCGCACTGGAAACTCTCGATTCTCAGTTGGTAGATCGTGGTTCGATGCCTGTGCATGTGCTTGGCGGACTAGAAGGGCTACACTGTTGTGACTGGTGCAGTTGTGCAGAAGTACCTTGGTAAAGCCCACTCCGTGACACCTTTAGAGTGCTGGACACATGGTGTAAGTCCTGTGTGTGTGCAGGGGTGGGTTACATTGGTACGGTGACCCGGTTGAGAGCGAGGTTTATGAGGGGGAGTGTGAATAAACACCTGACACCTTAGGAGTCGCACTGGACACTGTCACGCTCTCGACTCTCATGCGGTAGCCAGCGATTTGAACCCCATCTGTGCGAAGGGGCGGACCAAATGGGTTACACGAGTAGGCCCTAAAACATAATTGCTGGTGGTAGAAAAAGTTGAGTTGAGCTCCCGAGCAAGTTGAGTTAAGGCCACCATTGATTTTCCTCAGCTGTGTCACGGCGGTGCTTTGTAACGACAGGACAAGCCGAAGAATCCTCTCGGCTTCTGGCGAGGGTTATCTCGACTTGGCCTGCCAGCCTTCTCGATTGACTGGCCATTATGGATCTGCACGGCTTTTTCATTGATTGATAAGCCTCGAATGACGCTAACATGGAGCTGAGCCTTTCGTAGATTGAAGAAGACAGAGAGGGAGAGTGCTGAAACGAAAAGCAAGAGTGTAATGTGTTTCTTAATCATTATGCAGCATCCCTGACTTGCTGTGTCACCCTTTCTTCTCCGCCGCTCTCCAGCCAGCCATCAAACTTCCACCCCCTTTGCTTGCACTTCTGAATGCCCCGTGGACAAATAACGGATGATTAGCAGACATTTCTATGGTCTTAATGAGGGGAGCTTCCAACAGGATTAGCCTCTATTGATTAGCCTATCCTAGCATTGGCCTTCCAAGTGAAAAGCCAGTGATTAGCAGGCATTTCTATAATGGGTAATGAGTGGTGGCGCGGTATGCTACGCTGTGCCATGAGAATGGGATTAGAGGGCTATTAATCAGACAAGAGGTTAGCACAAGCCATTAGCCGGCCCGGCAGCAAAGTCAGCAGATGATTCCAGTCCCCTGTTTCTAAATTAGGGTTGTTGTTGTAATTCGCTTTCTTACTACAAAGTCTTTTAATACCCTCGTTCCTTGAAGGTGCTAACCCTGTCCTCTCCGCATCTGACATTCCCAGGAACGTTCTACTCAAATCTCCTCCACGTCTCACGTCTGAGGCCCATCTCGTTATTTGCAACCAATTAATTCAACGCATCCATTTAGCATTTGCATCTGTTTATGAATAAATACATCTATTCAAGACACTGACGGCCAGCGCGGGCATGTGAAGGCTGAGGGAGAGGCTGACAAGCATGTTAATTGAATTGTGGGAAAAAATGCAAATCCTGCACTGCCTCTTTGAATTAGTGGGAGGTGTTGGAGCTGATTGGGACACAAACACACACATGCTAACTTTAAGCGACTCCCCATTAAGACCTGAATGATAGTGTTGTCTTAGCATCTCTTAGCATTTTCTGCCCTATCTCGAGCATTTTTGTTCCGTTGTCGATGCCATTCAACAAAAGACTAGAGAGATTTCCATTCTGCTCCACTTCAGATTGTCTTTGTGGCTCCAGGGCAGAGCCTGTAGCAGACCAACACAGCTTCAGTCCTCCTTTCAAGCTACATGAATTCTCTCTGCTTTGTGCAGTGGAGCAGAGGCCGTCTGTCGCATAAACGTGCTAGTCACTACAGTGTTTTGACATGTCTGTTTTTTGGTAAACCACAGAGTAAATGTGTCCGCCGTGGTTGCGTTACTTGCGCAACATTGGTGTTCAGTGGTTTGCCGGAAGAAATTGTGCATTGTCTATCTTAAAAAAACATCCTGCTTTTATAGTCTCTGTCCTGTGATGCAATGGTGTGGCTTTCTTACAGACAATTGTAGTCAAAATGCCTTGGAAGATGTGCTAGCATACATACTTGTAGTCCACGTATCCTTAAACTCCTTCATTACATCCATAAACCTCCTCTTTGGTCTTCGTCTACGCCTCCTACCTGGCAGCATCCTTCTACCAATATATTCACGATCTGTCTTCTGGACATGTCTGAACTATCTCAGTCTGGCCTCTCTGACTTTATCTCCAAGGCCTCTGACATTTAATGTCCCTCTGATGTACTCCTTCCTGATCCTATCCATCCTGGTCACTCTCACTGAGAACATCATCCTTGCATGAATGGTCACATGTGTGGCCAATTAGTTGCAAAGTTGGTTTTCTCCGGGTACTCCGGTTTCCTCCCACATTCCAAAAATGACTCCAAATTGTCCATAGGTATGAATGTGAGTGTGAATGGTTGTTTGTCTATATGTGCCCTGTGATTGGCTGGCCACCAGTCCAGGGTGTACCCCGCCTCTCGCCCGCCTCGTGAGGATAAGCGGTAGAAAATGAATGAATGAATAGTTGCAATGTTTTGCTTGATAGCCTGTGTGCACGTGTGACGTGAGACTGGCCGCTGAGGTTCTTTGTCATGTCAAAAAATTTTTTAAGTTGTATGACAGTCCAATGTCCGAACAAGCACTTGTTGCAAATGAGAGTCGTATTTGCATTTGCATCTACTGGCCTGACATGCATATTGTAGTTTTCAGTCCTTTTTTTTGCAGGTCTTCTATTTTTATTGCTTTAATGTTTAATGTACAAAGTTCCTATGGTTGTTGTGGTGTAAGCGCACCGTGAGAGCAGTAGATCAGAGCAAATGAGTGTCACAGTGTTGAATGAGGGTCATTGTTAACTCTAATCCAGTTATACTATTCTTGGGGCGTCTTCATGTCTATGTCCCTCCCTGATCTGGCTCCTTACCCGACATGGATCTGGTCTCCTCACCTCTGTTGCTCACCCATGCTGCCCTTTTTTTTCTATCTATCACTTTCTCCCTCACGTCTCCCTTTTTTTTAATGCTGTCAAAAACCGCCTCGTCCATCCGCCACTATTGCCGCTGCTGCTGTCATTTTGGGTTCTCACAGTGTGTCAGCTTCCTCCTGAGAGAGGAAGTGATGTGCCAGGAAATGCTTTTATCCGCCGGTGATCTGATCTGATGTGAGATTGGGACAAGCGCGGGAGTGAAGTTGTCTCCTGCTCGCCCTTTGGGAAGTGTATGACGGAGATGCGTCATCCTCCCTCTCGTTTTTTTTTATTAATAATATGTGCATTATTTCTGTATATATACTACAGTATATATATCCATCCAACACTCCATTAAACACTTTTATGTAATAGCGACCAGTCTAGGGTGTACCCTGCTTCTCACCCAAATACGGGATAGGCTCCAGCATACCCCCGCGACCCTAGTGAAGATAAGCGGCATTGAAAACGGATGGGTTGATGGATGTCAAATAATAGACATTAAAGATGTCCAAGTTAGGAACTTCCCAGTCAAGGTTTTATGCTACCAATTCCGATACTGATCATCTGTGAGTGGAATCAGCTGATCCTGATACAGATCACATGGCTTAATTATCCATTTTTCATTTTATGTGGTATTGGGTGGAGGTGCCGTACAAAGACGTAGGTGGAGTACCAATCGGTAGGACGTAGGTGGATTTCAAGAAAGAGAGCAGTCTGCGAACCGGGTGTCTTCCACCACTGACAAAGACTGGTTATCTCGTTTTTTGGTTGTTTACTTAGCCTTCTGGCTGACACCACATATACGCGAGTGTTGCATTAGCTTCCGTTTGACTGATGATCAAACCATGACCCTCAAAAAGTCACCAGCTTTTTAATGTGCCACCCCCAGCGAGGTGTTTTTCGGGGTATGTGTTGGCAAGTAATTTCCACACTGGAAAAGGAAAGTGGGAGTAGGATGCTACCCAAGACATTAGGACATGGGTCTCAAACTCAATTTACCTGGGGGCCACCGGAGCTAGGTTCTGGGCGAAGCCGGGCCGCATCAGGTTTTCAAAAAAAACCCAAGACGCATTTATTAAAAACTGGAAAAAAATCAATAAGAAAAACTATCTTCAATGCTTTTGCTTCTGCTATACCCTACACTTTTTCAGTACTTTGGTTCCGGTTTTCCACACCAAAATATCTGATAAAACATTCCACTGTTCTCAAATATCTTAATTTTTATTTTTCTATACACAAAATAAGCTAAAAAAAAAAAAAAAAACGAATGAAGAATAAAGACAATAAATTAATAAATCAGTAAAATAATAATAAAACAGCAAATAAGAAAAACGTAAGAAACCACATACAGTTGGTAGAGAAATTATTTTTTCATATTCAAATGTACAGTACTAACAGTTATTTAACCTTTAACATGAACATTAATGAGACATTTGACCCAATTAGCAAGTTAGCATCGTACTCAGTTCCATCTGGGAGCAGCGTCGTAACTTTAACAACATGTTTGATGAGATGCTTTATTGTATTTTCCCTTTTATTCCAAATCATTTCCTGCATTTATTTGTACCCAGCGTCATAAGCCTTTAGCTTCATTGCTAATCCAAAGCAAAACAGGGCGGGATAACAGTATGGGCGGGGCAAAATCATCTTAATTGTGTCTGGTGTGCACACAGCTTTAAGCTGTCATTTCAACATTAAACTTTGGTATCAAGGTGGGGGCCTCAAACTAGCGTCTCGTGGGCCAAATGCGGCCCACGGGCCGCGAGTTTGAGACCCCTGGATTAGGACAAGATACTACACAGAATGCTGGAATAGCTACAGGTATAGAAAATACACACACACACACACACATATATATATATATATATATATATATATATATATATATATATATATATATATATATATATATATATATTACTTTTTTACCCATGAAAATTGCTAGACAAAATATTTTTTCTCCTTAGGAAAAACATTTCTATTTTCTTAAAATGTAGTTTTTGCAGTGTATGGGAGCTGTCTGACATTGTAACCTGACCCTGGGTTAAAGTGTGTTATTCAATAACCTTTGTCCCATATCATGTTTATCGTACACATTTCTCTTCAAACATATTGTGATAGTATTAGTATCACTGGCACAATGACTCCCACCAAAAGTCTAGAAGTTTATGTGCCAGCCTTGATTTGTTAGTGTGTTGACAGCTTTGTATTGTCTATCAAAGAAAGACAACAAACCTCCACCTGCTCCCTTCTTTTTTTGGATTGGGAGAGAAAATGTTTTCATCGCGGCCGCATCCAAACACAGAATCGATAAAGTTTGTATGAAGCTTTCATAATTTGCCTCGGGTTGCCCTAAAAAGCACATAGATTGTCTCTTTTCGATTTTAATAGGAAAGGAAAACCCCATCCCACTGAGAATAGGAAGCTATTTTCAGGAGCCAATGTGGGATCTATCATCTGAAAGCCTTCTGTCTATTGTAGCGAGGCTAATTCCCATTCATCCACCTCTCAAACCCAGCTGCATATCTGGGTTTTTTTTTTGTTATTATTGAGGATTCATAATTAACCATGAGATTGCACAGCAGTCAGTGGTGAGTAATACTGTCAGGCATTGGAACTACAGTACACCAATTACACCAATTGCATTTACCCCAGCAAAGTTAGCATCAAAAATAGTTATTCAGTGTTTGCATGTGTTTAGTGTGTGTCATGACTACAGAAATGCCTGATCATGTTTAAAGCCTCCTCGATTTCAAAATCAAAACAGCAATCCCTATGAAGTGGTCCAAAGCAGTTGCCTGCCTAGATGTGTCTGTCCAATTGCCTGAGACTGGTGTCATTCCCCGAAATGTACCACACAGCGTAGCGGTTGCTAACACAACTTTCCAGAAAACAACCCCTAGGCAAAGGCTTTTTAAATCAATCTGGAGCAAGCGAATGCACATCAAACTGTTCTTAGATGTGATGCAGTCACTTTGAGGAAGGAAAAAAAGCAAAGTGTGATGGTTGTGACAGCTATCTGAGTCACTACTATGACATAACGGGATCAGGAACAGGACCCGGGTCACTCCATTACAATATATATATATATATATATATATATATATGTGTGTGTGTGTGTGTGTGTGTGTGTGTGTGTGTGTGTGTGTGTATGTATGTATGTATGTATGTATGTGTCTGTATATATGTATATATATGTGTGTGTGTGTGTGTATATATGTATATGTATGTATGTGTATATATATATATATATATGTGTGTGTGTGTGTGTGTATATGTATGTATGTATATATGTGTGTATATGTATATATATATGTATATAATTTGTTATATGTATATACAGTATATATGGGGTCCCCATGAATATATGGGAAAGGTATACAAAACTGTGGTGAGACCAGCCATGTTGGTTGGTCTAGAGCAGGGGTGCTCACACTTTTTCAGCATGCGAGCTACTTTTAAAATGACCGAGTCAAAATGATCTACCCACTACAAAAATGCAAAACATATATTATTATTATTTGTAGGTACAATGTATGTTGATGTACCTTACATAACCAAATGAGCCAATATTGCAAAACACACATAATTAACTATTAACATTTTTTGTAATTACCTGAGTTTACTTTGATGACTTGCACTGAATTGAACCAGCCAGGGATGCATAGTCCGGACAGTAGCTGCTGATAGCCAGGTTAGCCAGGCAAACGCACTTCGAAAAAGACATTGTGAAAAAAAAAAGTCCACCTCCCATTCCATATGGAAGTGATATGTTTTTGCCTTTTTACTTGGTCCAGCTCCTTCACTCATTTTAGTGACCATAAACTTTAGCGAGGGCTTAAAATCTGACGCAATTCGCCGACTAGCTTAGCATTTTGCATCGTTGTTTACGCATGAGCGGTGACCTAAAGGTCAAAATTCAGTTGTCATCTGACTGGTTGTCCTGTATGTCAATCAAGTAACGGGGATGGATGATAGGCTGACATCGTAAGTTCTGCTGCACTTAGAGACGTTGTTTGATTTGATTGATCACCCGAAGGGCAACATTCAGTTGTCATCTGAATGGCTGCCCTGTATATCAATCAAGTGACGGCATTGATGCTAGGATGATATTTTTTTTATGTCACGCCGCGATCGACCAGTACCACCTACGCGATCGACCGGTAGATCGCGATCGACTTAATGAGCACCCCTGGTCTAGAGACAGTGCCACTGCGGAAAAGGCAGGAAGCAGAACTGGAGGTAGCAGAGATGAGGATGCTGAGGTTCTCATTGGGAGTGACCAGGATGGATAGGATCAGGAAGGAGTACATCAGAGGGACATTACATGTTAGAGGCCTTGGAGATAGAGTCCTTTAGGCCAGACTGAGATGGTTGGGACATGTCCAGAGGAGACATAGTGAATATATTGGTAGAAGGATGCTGCCAAGTAGGAGGCGTAGTGGAAGACCAAAGAGGAGGTTCATGGATGTAGTGAAGAAGGACATGAGGGTAGTTTGTGTGAGAGAGACAAATGCAGAAGATGGGGTTGGATGGAGGTGGTTGATTTGCTGTGGCGACCCCTGAAAGGAAAAGCCCAAAGAGAAAGAAGACAGTACCATAGCCATTGATGTAAGAACCGAAGTGATTTTGGTTGTTATCAAAACAAAAACATGGTTTGATATCAGCTCTTAAATTAAACTCTTGTGAGCTATTAATAATGCAAGTTATTACTGATTATTGACAGCCGTTTTGCTGAATGACTCAAAATAAACCAAAATGTCAGTGATGGCACACGCAAGGGATGCAGTGCATTGTTGTCCTCCAAGGTTCTATTAGGCTTAATAGTACATACTGCTTTTGACATTGTGGTGTGTGCAGTGGTACCGCTAAAGTTAGGAATATATACAGTATGTAACATAATGAAATACTGTAAATATGTCCTCCAAAGTCACATGGAACATTTTGAACCACCGTCAGGCAAAACCTCAGAATTAGCTTAGTTGGGACTTTGTAAGGATTGGCTGTGGGTATGTTTTGCTTGAGAAGAACTGTAGAATCTTACTTAAAGTAAGCTGATTAAGCAATTAAGAATCCACTTTTGTTTTCAGGTTTTCCATGTGTTAACTTCTTTTTACACTTGTGTGGCAAGGATGTTAAAGAATCGCAAAAATTTATTTCTACACTTGTATGACAGTTTTCATACTGATTTCCTATGGGATAAACAGAAAGCAGTTGTGGCCTTAGAGTTTCTACAATGTGAATAAACCCTCTAAGAACAATAACAGTTACATCCTTGTAAGACGAACGCACATAGATGACAAAAAGACCTCCAGAAAGCCACTAGAAGTAATTAAGATCGAGCTTGTTGTCGCTGGTGGAATGTGTTTTTGAAAGTGCTCCCAAGAAGCACTGTATCGATTTTGATGCTCACAACAAAGAGCTGTGGGAGGCATGTGAAGCCCCTCAAAAGCCAAAACGCTCCAGGCGGCCCCTGCAGCCCATCAAGGCCCTCTTCCAGAACGTCGGCCAGGCAAGACTCGCCATTCTCGCCCCCCCGGTGTGATTTTTAGAGTTTTTGCATGTTGAGTGCCGCAATGCAAATACTCTGAGGCTCTCATGCAAAATTGGCAGACCACACTACAAACCCCACTCACTCTTTGCACTTCCCTCTCTGCTGTCCCTCACTGACTTCATGGACATTCCCTGTTTGACATTTTCTGTTGTTGAATATACACCCCGCACCCCTCCCTTCTCTCTTCCTCCACTGCCATCCCCTCTCTCTCGCCGCCGTCTTTTGTCCGGCATCCCTTAACGCTTGACTAGCCACTGCTTTGACTCTTGACTTCAAAGAGCCACTTCATTCATCAGTCACTCATCATGGAGAGAGCGGGACGCTAAAAGACAGGGAGGATGCAGAGATGGAGTGTATTAAAGAAGGGGGGTTGAAAAGAGGGTGAGAGAAAGGGGATCCCCTGTGGTCAAAAAGAGACAAGTTATTGTCCCGCAGGGTGTGATGTTGCAAACTTGATCCTGTCCTTTTTTGTCTTTCCATCTCATCTTTCCCATATTTGCCGCACTACAAAGCCTTCCAGTAAGCTGCACCTGGTTGTTGTGCTTACTGACATTTTTCTTTCACAGATTTCTCTTTTTCTGAGGTGGCTCGCTAGTTTTCAGGTCATTGCAAATCGCGATTGCTTCTCCTCTCAGCTTCAGTCCGCCTCGCACCAAGAAAAAAAACACACAAATATGTCCCCCCCTTTGTCCGTACAGTGCCTCATTCTGTCGTTTGGTGTCTTTTTTTATTATTCTGTTTTTCATTTGTTTCACTCCCTTAAGTAATAAATCAAGCCGTTTCACGCTGGTTGTAGTTTTGTTTTGTTTTGGGGTTTTTTTTTTGCCCGAGAAAAGCTCACCGCCTGTTTTCAGAGCAGGTATGCAACCTTCTACCCGCGTCTGACCAACTGGAGGGAATTGTTATTTATTGCTCGCTGGAAGTCTGCTGCTGCGTAAGAAAGCAGATTGTGATCAGTTCATGAGAAAATGTAATTATTTTTTTCTTTTCCAATGCACTTTTAATTTAAGCAAAAGTAAATGCTCACACATTTCATCATTTTCTTACAGTAAGTAACAATGCTAGAAAAGTACACTTGGATACACATTAGAGTAGTCATGTACAGCTTTTATTGCAGTTTTGATTTACTACCCAATGAAAATGAGTCTACACATACGCAAGATTCCGCACTTGATAGTAAATTGCGTTTTTTTAAACAAATTCACAATTTTGTCATGTGGAAATCATTGGGCATTACTTAAGAATGTCACAGTACATGTCGGAATTTATATTTTCATGTAGTGAACCGCAGCTCCCCAGGACCGGCAGCACTCATACTACAGCACCAGACCATGACACCACCGCTATGGTAGACTTGTGTTGTCAACTATTCAGACAGTGGATTTGTTTGACTCATTTTCAATGGCTATACAAGCTCTACACTGACTACTCGTTATTACTACTAGTTTTTACAAGTTTCCTTACTATAGTAGTCCATTGGGAAGATGTCCTGTAGTAAAAATGCTTGCTGAAATGTAAGAATGTAATAATTTTTCTTCAATTTGTCTGAATTTTTTTTAATTTATGCTCACATTTTGCCCATTCATGATTCCAAGAAATATGGCTGCTGAAAGATTTAAAGTGAAATGCCTCCTGAGGTGTTAGAATAGTTTTTTCTAGTGGTTATGACCCATTACTTGCTCTGTGAAAATTACTACAAAATCTCTTTCATGGTAGCACTTTACACTTTACCTGCAGGCGGTGTGTGTTGTAGTACATATACATCATATAGACATCCACCATGACACAGCGGGGGAAATTTCTATATGGTGTTGGTGAAACCTTTTACCAATAGAACCTTTCTTCTATGGGAGAACGTCGTTGGCCATGTGCCACCGCACGCCAGCGGCCGACGGAGCAGAGGGTGCAGCTGTGCATGAATCACAGGTCTTAATTGAGTCGTGGAGGTGTGAAGTAGTTAATGAAACACCTTGTCCCTTTTTTTCCCGTCAAATTCTGATTACCAGAGAGAGAGAAAAATTAAGCGTTATTGCTTTTCTTTTGTGGTGGCACGTACATATGCTGTAATTACTCACTATAGCTGGCTGTGAGCTCCATGTGTCAATTATGAGTTGAGTTGAGAAACTAACTCGTTGCTGCAGCTAACATGACACATACAGAACAAATGAATCTTAAGAGAGGCAGGATGATGTGGCGACGATGCGATAAAAGAAAATTGTCCTCACAAAAAGGGTGAAAGGCCAGGGAGAGAGAATAGAGACGGACAGACCAGTTGGAGGTCGAGTGTCTGAATGGGAAGCAGTGGACAGAGTGCACATGGGGAGGGGAAAGAGAGGGCAAGAAGGTGAAGGAAAGTATCTCTGAGTTCCACCTCCTCCCCCCTCGATGGAATGTTAATCAGCGCAAAGAGGTCTGGCCTTTTGGTGTTTGAAAAGAGGGAGCGCGGGCACAAGGCAGCAGGTCTTCCTCATGTTGTGGGGGACATAAAGCTGTTTACTCAGGGGTCCCCCAGAACGTCAATCATGGAGGTGATGTCTCCTCGAAGGCCAGGATTGAGGCAAGTGGCAGTTCAATGTTTTCAATTGTGGAAGTCAATGCAATAATCGTTCTGTATAAAAGGCACATCCGGACAAATGCTGGATCAACTAGGGCAGGTGTCTCAAACTCAATTTACATGGAGGCCACTGGAGCTCGGGTCTGGGTGAGACTGGGTCGCATCAGGTTTTCCAAAAAAAAAACAAAAAAAAAACGAATTTATTAAAAACAAAAATTAAAATTAAAAAAACTTCGCTTTGGTTCCAATTTTCTACAAGAAAAGCTCTGATAAAACATTCCACAGCTCTCAAATATCTTACTCTTTATTTTTCTACACAAAATAAGATGAAAAATAAACAAATCAAGAATAAAGAAAATCAATCAATCAGTAATAAATAAATATAATAATAATAATAATAATAAAACGGCAAATAATAAAAACTTAAGAAACCACATATAGTTGGTGGGTAGACAAATTATTTTTTTCAGATTAAAATGAACAAAGCATTATTAGAGCCCTGTAGACATGACAAAACACGACTATAGTCACATTTATACTTTTTTTTATTTACAACTTATTGAGCAACACGGGCCGCGTGTTTGAGTGAGACCCCTGAACTAGGGCTTTTCAAAAGAGGCTTCTGATAATACTTCAAATGGTGGAAAAATGAAGTAACCTCTTTTCTTGACTTCGGACTGTCCAGTCTCTACTTCTGGATAGGATTCAGGATCCAACACATATGGCTGTATGTTAAAAGCGGACATTTTAAAAAGATAAATCGCCATTTATTATCAACTCCTATGCTCAACTCTCGTGGGTGGAATACATGAAAGAACACCTATTATGCTTTTTCTACTTTTCTGAACTATAAATGTAGTTATATGTAGTTACAATATTTTCGTATTAAACCGAGCCAAAGTTTCAGATAATGAGGTTTGTGCATTTGAAAGTGAGACCTGAGAGAAGTTTGGGATGGCTCAAAACGCTTGGTTTCAGAGGGCGTTGCAAAACTATTCCTTTGTGATGTCACAGAGGAGCGGGCTTCCGTACGGGCGTGGCTGTAGGCGCAATACACTCTCGACCCTCCCCCAAGCTCTGCTTCTCTTTACATTGCTAGCAAAGGCTTGTAAGGGAAAGCCACATTTGTTTACAAAAAGACTCCACCATCAGGCACAAGTGGTTGGCGTTCCTGATTCCCTACCAGCAAAATTTTAATCTGTCAACGGCATTTCACACTGGACTGTTTCATAAGCACGGGCCACTATACAGCTGGACTAGCCGACAAACTTGCTGAAGCCTGACCCCTGTGTATTCTATATTGGTGCCATTTATGCAGAAATGCAACACTTTGTGAATGGGGCTATGGATGTGATGTCTCCTAAAGGTTTCCTTAAGGTTAGCCGGGTCAAGGGTGTGAAATTTAACACCTGACTGTCAACGTCTAGTGATTTGTGGTATGCTTGGCACTGTGTGATCGCACAGAGTTCAGGAAATATGCAGTTTTTCTGTGTTCTGTATGAAGGGCACAAGCAGAATAACCTGTGACTTCTGATGCTACATTAAATGGCAAAAATGCCTTGTGTACTTTTGTTACTTTCATTGAGTGTCTGTGTCGTCTACACAAAAATGCAACACTGACACTGTGTGAAATGGGCTATGGATATGACATCTCCTGAAGACTTGCTTAAGATAAACCAGGACCAGAGTGTAACGTTTAACACCTGTCACTCACTTCTCCTGCCCGCCATCTGATTGCAACATTCCAGAGCTCGTGTGAAAGTGCTCACTTTCATTTGTCTCACATCCCTGGTTCTGTAGAAAAGGTGCACACGGATAAATGCTGTGTCTACTGTGATGCAGCCATATCTCTGTTTGGAAAAATAGCAGAAAATGGGGGAAAACAGTCTGGTCAACTAATTTCTGCCATTCCGTCTATACAGAAATGTGACTGTGAAAGGGGCTATGGAAGTCTCCTAATGTTAGCATTGAGGGAAATGGTGAATGTCAAGCCGTCCGGAGTGACGCAACACAAGCTTGTGTGTGTTTATTTGTTTATATATTGAGGTGAAAAGTTCAGACATGGTGTCCTGGCTTGTCTGAAAAGCTCAAAGTGACAAAGTACACATGGGGGTGCGTTGTTGTACCTGCATTCATTACTTTTCCACAGCACTATTTGTCATCATAACTAGGCCTGCTAGTAATTTGCTTTGCAGTTGCTCTCTTTTTCTTGTTGCGCCATTTAATGTATGCTTTCAGCATTTCAAGGCTGTTTTTTGTTGGGGGTTTTTTTTCCCCCACACTGACTTCAGAGGGGGAATTGTGTTGCTGGAGGCTGGCTTTGGCAGACAAACAAAGGGGTTTTTAGATCACACAACAGGCAAAAAGTCAGAATGTGTCAAATATTTAGAATGCGTTGTTGTGCAATTCTTGCTTTCTGAAAAGCTTTTATCTGCGAAGTTGGCGAGAAAAGTGGCGCCCCGTGCTGCATTCACAAAAATTAACATTTGCTTTTCGTTCCGGAATCGGGCAATCGTCCCAGGTCGGAGCACACTGTGAGCGCAGTTTGCCGCTTTCTTGTTAAATTTACCTATTAAAGACAAAGAAAGCCACAAAGACGGTATGTCATAAATAGTGACCTGCTGGGCTATTAGTTAAATAAGCTCCAGTTGTTTTGGTTGATTCGGGACAAAAGCAAGAATTATCTGTACTATAGCTACGATGTATGTTTAATATTTCTTTGATCACTTTGTTGGATAGTTTTTGTATCATGCACAAAGGATGCAGCAGATTTCTACAAGTATTTACAAAATGCGTGAAAGAATCTGTTGCATGTTGGAGAAAATCTGGATGAAATTAGCATAGGAGGGATCTTTTCTATTTGTGACGTTTGATGTCACAATCAAACCATTCTCAGACTGCAAATGGTCTAATCCCATCTGTTATTACTTACCACACCATTGTTTCCCCCATCCTGCAAAGTGGTACTGTCCTGTACATTTTAGTACCCCCCACATGATAGTGATATTGCAGCCTTGATCAGGGCCGTATTTAGGCATTTGTGGGGTCCAAGGCAAACCTAGTTTGGGGGCCCTCCTCTTTTTTGCATATTAATAAAATATTTACGCCACTTTTTACTTGTTTGTTACAATTATCTGTCACTTTAAGTTGCTAACAAGGGTGAATATTTAGTCATTCATTTTCTACCGCTTGTCCTCATGAGGTTTGCGGGCGTGCTGGAGCCTATCCCAGCTGTCTTCCGGTGAGAGACTGGGTAAACCGGGGGTACACTGGTCACCAGCCAATCACAGGGCACACATAGACAAACAACCATTCACACTCACATTCATACCTATGGACAATTTGGAGTCGCCAATTAACCTAGCATGTTTTTGGAATGTGGGAGGAAACCCACATGCAAACTCCACAGATAGATGCCCGAGGGTGGAATCAAACTCGGGTCTCCTAGCTGTGTGGCCTGCACTCAACCACCATGCAGCCAACAAGTGTGAATATGAGAAAATTATATTTCCTGAACTATATAACATCTTTAAAATCCCCTTGGGGGTTTATTATTACCTAACAGGACGACATCCCATCACTTTTACTGTAATAAGAACATTAAGCAACATTAACACAGTGTTAAATTCTTCCTTATACATTCCTTTTGGTTGACACTAACAGTAACAGTGTTGCTGTACTTGTCTAGGTTTGTTGCGACTGTGAAAAAGGTAGTATTGATTTACAAAAAAAAAAAATAGTTCTCCACCCGCTTTTGCCTCTTCTCCGCTCTACTGGGGAAACTCCGCACCAACATGTTGGTTTACTTTGCTCAAGTCTTCCGAACATGATCGGTAACATGGACCACTGAGAATGGAGGGACAGCGGTCGAAACACCAAAGAGTAGGCCTACGCATTTTGATGTACTTTTTCAGAACATGAATTAAGACTAAAACAGTAGTATGTACTTTGAAATTGAAGGAAAAAATCAATAATGAATTTTCATGAGACACTTTGGGGCCCCAGGCAATTTCCTGTGCTTGCCAAATGGTTGCTTGAATAATGGTCGATACTGACATCGATCTGATCTGATATCAACACAAATTATACATACTTTTATGACTTGTCTTGTACTGTGGAATGTTGGAATTGATCAACTCAACCTCTGTGGTCTTGCAAGTATTCATGTGGTTTTTGTGGCCTTGCATTTTTTTTAAGTTTACATAGAGCTTTTTTTCCATGTGATGTGTGATAGAAGAGTTTCAGCTAAAATGAAAGGAAAGGTATACAAAACTGTGGTGAGGGCAGCCATGTTGTTTGGTCTAGAGACAGTGCCACTGCGGAAAAGGCAGGAATCGGAACTGGAGGTAGCAGAGATGAGGATGCTGAGGTTCTCATTGGGAGTGACCAGGATGGATAGGATCAGGAAGGAGTACATATCAGAGACATTACATGACATTACATGTTAGATGCCTTGGAGATAAAGTCAGAGAGGAGATGGTTGGGACATGTCCAGAGGAGAGATGGTGAATATATTGGTAGAAGGATGCTGCGGAGACCAAAGAGGAGGTTTATGGATGTAGTGAAGGAGGACATGAGGGTAGTTGGCGTGAGAGAGACAGATGCAGAAGACAGGGTTGGATGGAGGAGATTGCTGTGGTAAAAAGTCCAAAGAGAAAGAAGAGCTTTTTTTCCAATAATATACAAATAAATTTACAAATAAAAATAGATAGATGGTCCATCACCTTTGATCGTCCTTTGTTAACCAAATAGTGGCTTGTTGATGACATACATTTTTGTGACATATGTATGTGACATACATACATTTCGCCTAATAACTTAATGTAGAGAACGGCTGTCTTTTTTTTTTTTATTGCCCAGTATCAGCATCGACCCCAAACCCTAGTCATGTATTCATTCATTCATTCAATTGCTACCGCTTTTCCTCACGAGGGTCGCGGGGATTGCTGGAGCCTATTCCAGCTGTCTTTTGAGAGGCGGGGTACACCCTGGATTGGTCGCCAGCCAATCACAGGGCACATATAGACAAACAACCATTCACACTCACATTCATACCTATGGACAATTTGGAGTGGCCAATTAACTTAGCATGTTTTTGGAATGTGGGAGGAAACCGGAGTACCCGGAGAAAACCCACGCATGCACGGGGAGAACATGCAAACTCCACACAGAGATGGCCAAGGCAGGAATTGAACCCTGGTCTCCTAGCTGTGAGGTCTGCGTGCTAACCACTAGACCGCTGTGCCGCCCCCTAGTCATGCAACACTAGTAATGGTTCAACCTTGACAAAAATGTGCATTCATGTGAGTGTCATCCTCATTTTATTATGGATTGGTAAATATTCTTTGTTAGTGAGCCGCATCACTTGAAACTGTCACTGACTCTGTGCAAATGTCTGAGCTTGTCAGGCTGTGCTCTGGAGGTTATGTGTGTTACCTTGATGGGACGGTTGCATTGTAATGCCTTGATGCATATGCACTGTGCTACATGTGTCTGCTGTCAGCTCGGCCGCTCATCTTTTGATTAATTTAACTTTGGTGGGGGTGAATGAAAAGGCCCCTTACCGCATGCTCACCTTACACCGTACACCCGTACTAACATGGTAGAAATATGCTTCCTGACAGATTTAACTACCGTCTCAGGGGACGCCACCCCCTGGAAATGAGACAACGCCATCTCACCCATCCCTCCCTCTCTCTCCATGTCTTACCTTAGCCCCCCCCCCCCCCCCCCCCCCACACACACACTGTTGTCACAGTCACAGTGTCACTTGGACCTCCCTCCTGCCCGTCTTCTCCTATCTATCAGATGGAAGTCGACAGCTGCCAGCAGGCTTCTATCGGCGGCGCTGGCACTCGCACATCCGCCTGGTTTCTCTCCTTTGGCGCCTCCCCTCAGTTTCTCACCTCTCGGTGCAATTTTCGCCGTTCCTCCCCGGTTCTGAGCGCACCTGCCTGTCGGTGCCGCTCCAACTTGGACCGCTATCTGAAAAAGCATGTCCCCTCCTACCCGCCTGGGGAGGCTTTTGAAAGCAACGAAAGAGGGGTGGGGGGGGGAAGTGGGAATCACTCTTCTGTGCTTTTTCCTGTTTCTGCCTGTCCATCTGGTGGCCTCCGCCGAGGGAGGGGAGGGAGTTCTCTCTGTGTTTGTCTCTTTCTCCCCTGAGCTTCAGCTTCTTTGAGCACATAGCTCTCATTCATTTATAATGAGGTGTCAAGCCATCCTCACCACCAACAATAATACATTTTTTTTCCCCCGGTTACACAAAGTCACAGATTTTGGCACGCTGTCTCCATATCAGTCCCAACATATCATGTATTCCTCACCTGCCAATTTATACACCTCTGTTTGCTATCCTCCTCGTCACACCTTTTGGCAACTAAATCGGTCATCTGCTGTCTTTTTGACCTCCATGTCCATCTCTCCTTGTATTATCCTGCCCTGTTTAAGCCTGGCTGGTTCATGATGCATTGCTGGAATGGGCCGAGGCCTCATGGTGATGGGATGGGTGGGGATTTATTTGTTTCGGATATGCTTAACAAGTTGCACTGAGAGTCATCACATGTTTACACTTGCAGAATGTCTGGAAAGGAAGAAGAAGAAGCAGAGCATATTATAGCCTTCTGAGCTTCTGGTGCTTCCATTAGGTTAGGTTACATATGTTTGTTTGTGCCAAACAGTAGGTGTGTCCCGTCATCTGCTGATACGAGGTTAAAACGAGACGAGACAACTCGTTCAGTAAAAAAAACAGTCTCATAGGCACTTCCGCTGTACATGTGTGTAGCCTTGTGAGGAGCTGTGCAAGGTAATGGAATAGAAATTACGAGGGTGCTTGCAAAGCCAAATGCCTCGGCCCTGGCATGGGAATGTTTCAGCGGCAAACCAAATAAGCAAGGTCAACACGGATGAGCCAGTATGCCGAATTTGTCCAAAAGTGGGGGCAACAAAAAGGAAACTCGCTGAAAACATAACCACCAAAGGGTGTGCACGTATGGTGTGAAATAAAGAAATGCTGCTCTTTAATACAATTCAAAAGCCAGCATTTCAAGAAATGCTGCAAATGTTTGACAGTGACTATAGGGAAATGCCTTGTGAGAAAGCATGCCATAGTAAAATGTGCGACAATACAACTTGCATAAGTATAATATAATAAAATTATGTCTTAATTAGGGATCGACCGATATGATTGTTTTCCGTCACCCTTAGCCGATGGCGGATTTTGCTTGGGCCGATATTTGTGGCCTATACTGCTTTTGATCCCTTAATTTACACAAAAAAATGGCAATGATAACAAATATTACAGGTCTCAAGTTTAAAGCAGGTGGCAATATTTCAACTAAGTTTAACTGTTAGAGCAGGGGTCAGCAACCCCTGGCTCCAGAGCCGCATGTGGCTCTTCAGCCACTTTGTTGTGGCTCCCTTCACAACGCTCAAGTATTTTTTTTAAAATACCCTAATGGGAAAAAATATGCATTTTTTAATGAGTTTTTTTTTTTTATCTGACTTTCTGTGAGACCCTGAATGAATTGAAGTGAATGAGTTCTGACTCGTGATTGGATGAGCTCAAAGAGCTCACATGTGACGAGAAGCAACAATTTGGTGTAAAAATTTGGCGTTAAAACTGATTCAAACTTTCAAAAGTTTATAAGATATTGTTTTTAAATGATGTTTTGCGGCTCCTATCTGTTTTCCTTTAGTAAGCGTGTGGGTAAAATGGCTCTTTTGATAATAAAGGTTGCCGACCCCTGTGTTAGAGGCTAATTAAAAGTTGAATACGGACCACTTTTGAGGGAGGGGGGAAGGTACCACGACTGCGTGTGTTGCAGGGTCCTCGGGCAACACAAAGCTGTCTGTAAATCCTGCCGCGGAAAAATACATCGGCGAACCCACGCGCATATCGGCCGATACCGATTCAAGTAAAGAGCGCAAATATCGGCCCGATATATCGGCCGGCCAATGTATCGGTCGATCCTTAGTCTTAATGCTGTGTTGCTGTATGAACATCCTCACGGAGGTCTAACATTGAACCCAAAAATTAATTTTTTCCATCGCTGCATGTGATAGGACAGAAACGTACCAAGTAAAACAATTGTAGCTTAATCCACTCATACACTATGTGTGAGCATTTCAGTCGTGGATTTACATATTAAAATAGAACAATTTTAATTGAATTTTCCATCTGAACGCTCTTTTATTTCAGACATGTTTTGCCCGCTCCCTCATCAATGTACCCCATTATTTACCTGCTATGTACTCTTTTCTTTTGTCTTTCATGGTCGGTCCCCCTACCATCCTTTGCTGAACTCTTCTGCAACAGGTAAGACTGTTTTTTCGTCTCACAGTTGTCTTTTCTTTACACACACTGTGACGCTGTTGATTTACTAGTTAAACGTTTGCTTGACTTTTTTTTTTTCTTTGTTTGTTCTTTTTCGCACAGTGTTTGTGTGTGAGTGTGTGTGTGTGTGTGTGTGTGTTTGCTCTTCCCCTGTCTGTGTTATTCCAGGCGGGATTGGCCTCTTCCTTCCTCCCGTCCATTCATGCTGCCCTTAGGCCCCTTTTATATTCTTATGATTTCTTCATAAGTATCAATGCGATTCTTCTACTCCTGAAGCGTTGCACACAAAAGGGTGGAAATGACAAATATACCACATGATGCCGCTGATGTTAAACCCCAAGTCAGGTTGACTTGTTCTCACACATATCAACAAAAACACACACTGTAATTTGATTCAAAGCAACATTTGGCACGCAATTTAAGATATTCAGATATCTTCAGAAATGTTGCCCCTGCTTGTCGATAAGTCATTCATTCAACATTTTAGAGCTCCAACAATTAATCGCTGAATGGATGGTTATTCAATGACCCAACTATAAAAACAGTGAAACTTTGTGACGCAAGCAAAATAAAACCTCAGCAAATACACAATCCAACAACTGTAAGACATTTGTGGAGAAGTTGTGACTTACACATCACATTGACATCAAATATGAAATAATAACATAACATTAGGAATTTCTTTTTGTAATTTGTATTTGTTTTTCTTTTTTGGAGCCACTGATGGAGCCAGTGATTGTATTTATTTGACTTTTTTTTTGTGTGTGTCACGATTGTAGACTGCATCGGGAACTGCATTTTATTTCTTATTTATTAGAAATACATCTGTTATAGTTTATTTATTTATATTCCACTTCCATCATATTCTTTTATATAGTTTAAAGATGACTGTTCAACAGAAAAGTTTTTTTCCCTCCTTTTTTCAATGACATAAACAGTGATATTTTGGCTCAAGGTTATGCATTATTTGTTTGTTTTGCTATGAGTTGAGTTGTCTGTTAGCAGAGTAACACAACTGCTTTATATCAATCGTAGTGGAAGTGTGGTGCATGAGAGAAAATATTGGCAATATTAGCCTTAATTAAGGCCTGCTCGCTGTTGTCAAATTCCTGGAGTTCAGGTTTGTCCTCCATATACTTTTCCGATTCATTATCTGTTTAATCACATGGGCGATACTGCATGGCAGGTAGTCGCTATTTGCACGACGACAGTGTGTTGTTTGACTGATTGAGTCGAGGGATGTTATAAATCAGTGTTGCTAAGTTTGCGTTGATTATGATTGATGCGTCCTTGCACCTTTTTTTTTTTCTCCGAACGCCTCTTCCCCTTTTCTCCCTGAAGCAGAGTTAAGCTTCACAATCTGCTCAAAATCTGTCTTTCCAGCCGAGCGTCCCGCTTCCTCCCACACTACTAAGTGCGTGTGTGTTTATAGTTATCAGTCTGGATACAGTGTTTGAATGTGTGTCCTTGTTCTCTGATGCATGAGATGGGGGGGCCCCATTGCTGTTTGTGCTCGTCGAGACCGCTGATGTTGACGAACATTGAAGTCGGTTTTCTACTTGTTCTGCTTCAAGCTTGTAAAATATCAACTATCACAGGCAATACCGAGCCGCTTCCATCACCACTTCCGCTGCACAAAAAGAAAAGCCACACCATTTTTAACACATCAATCGGAATGGTGTCTGCTTACCACATTTGGAACCCTGGCTCACCGAGTGAGTGGAGCCGTGAGAGCCAAGTAGGTACCATGCCGTGGAAAAGGGGCCAGACGTACGCACACTTTGTCAGTAATGGGGAGCTGTGGAGACTTGTAGCCACCCTTTGACAAAAACCCAAATGTCCTTTTTAACCCCCCCCCCCGCCCATCCTTTTATCCTTAATGTTTTTTCCATTCATACTGTACACCCGCAGGGAAGGAGAAGAAAGGATGACCCAGATAGGACGAAATGAATGTAGGGAGAGAGAGAGAGAGAGAGAGAGAGCAGGGGGGGTGATAGGTTGATAGATTTACAAGCCGACACCTGTTTGACGTCGGCGCTCCATCAAAACATTCTTTCGTCTTCCTCCTCAATTTGTCTTTTGCTCTCTCTCTCGCTCTCTCTCTTTATCTCTCTGGTTTGGAAACAAAAGGACGAGGGAACAGGAAAGGACAGACGGAACACAGCAGGCAGGGAGGGGCGCCTTTGTGTCAGCTTGATAGTGGTTTTCAAGAGAGACTCTCAAACAGCATTATTAACTCATCTGGGTTTTGCATGAGTCGTGTCTCGTTGTCAGACAATGCGCACACACTTTTAATGCACACACACACACACACGCACACGCACACAAAAAGCAGTGCAGTGTGCCTTGACAGCTCCCCAGGCTCCTATCCTGGAAAGGCGAGACAGGAGTGCGACGGAGCATGCTGGGAGAGAAGAGGACCCGGACGTTCATCTCTGAGCCCCCTAGCTCAGTTAATACTTAATGTTGCAGCAAACACACACAAACACACGCGGTTGGAGTAGGAGAGCTTGTGTAGTTATCAACACGTGCACACACACACACACACACACACACACACACACACACACACACACACACACACGCTCACTCACAGTATATAAAATATTCAGGAACCCATGAAATAATGATGAACATTGATGGAATGAAACTCGCTAATTTAACGGTGACCCACTGCTTCCCTTTGTTGGAGAAGGACGACAAAATTCGGAGACATGGTAGCGGGTACAGACATGCACCAATGGGGAAAAGATGTCTAATGGGCTAATGATAGAACCGCCATTGCTACTGCATTCATAATCAAAGAATGATAAAATATCACTCAAAAGTGAGCACACGCCTCACATTTCAGCATTGTTATGACGGCATATCTTTGTATGGGAAAATTGAGTTCTAGAGTTCTATAAGGTTACATAATATGTATATAGAACACCAGCACACCACTCTACTAATTTAGTAGACTGGACTGCGGTGGCCGTGGTGGCGCACCCAGGGAGGTGTCCACATTTTCAGCTTGGCACAGTGCCAATTTTGTGACAAAACAGTGTGCCATGAAAGATCGCCAGCTCCAACCTGGTCTATTCTTGGCGCAGGTGAAGCGCACCTTGCACGGTGGTAAATTGGCTGACAGGCACACAGTGCGCACACATCACCAAAACCTCACAAGCAGGTTTTTTCAAGCACAAGCAGTGTCAGGCACATTTCAATGCAACCAGCAACCGCTATTTAATGTAACTTTCTGAACCAGCATGTACATTTTTGTAGTAATCGTACCTTCACATCTGATGTCAGATCAAAGAGGTCACGCATAATGGCAACTCAACCTGACAGCAGCTGAAAGTATGATGCCAACCAAGGCCGGCTCTACACTGGGACTGCAGGATGCTCTCCAAATGAAAGGGCTTGCCCCCCAAATCAACATTTTAGAAGTGAAAACTCTGCCACAAAAAGTACCAGACAGCCCCTCTCCACAGAGAAAGTGACCCGTGACCTGACAACTAATAATTAACAACTAAAAACAAAGCTTAATATAACGTTGGTTGTTCAAATGCGGACGTTTGTTTTTCTCAAGGAGGATGGGGACGAGATACAGAGAATATACCATCAAAGATTTTCCCATTTGGCGATGTAGAGCATGCTGGTGGATCGCAAGCAAGATGCCTGGATTAGCCTGCTGCTGTGTTTAATGTAACTGTCAGGAAAGTTACCACCAGGTGGTCTACGTAGTGAATGACGTGCATTGTGGTGTGCCTCTGATGCGTCCAGTGGGCTCCAGTGTGCGTTGAAAGGCAATGAGAGACGTTAATTTGATGACATGCAGACTCCAAGCGGAGAATCAAACCCAGATCTTCCCGATCTCCTGATTATGTGGCCTACATGCTAACCACTTGACCACTTAACCACCATTGACACCTTTTATTTTTTGTCTTTTTTTTTAACACAATTAGACATAATTTAGCGAACAACACTCTTAAAAGACCATAAATATGTTGAAAATGTCTGTTGACTGTTGAGATGAGCTGTGTGCAAGAATAAACACACCCCTGGTCGTTACTTCACTCAGGATTTGCATGACGTCAGCGGGCATCGTAAAATGCACGTTTGCATTACCAAGTGGTAAAACACAACAGATTGTGAACACACTCATACAGCCTGAGTCGCACACACACAGCTGCACCAGCATGCTCTGCTAAACTAGCTTTCACTGGTGTTTCAGGTCGCAGTTTCAACATGTTTTTGTCCAGCAGGGGATGGGTTAATGTTTGTGAGGCGATTCCGCCCCCATTGAGTGGTCCGCTGGGGAAATACTTCCCCACACAAATGTTTCACTTCCTTACAATGACAGCATTTCATTCACATTATGTCAGTTTCCATGAGATTCCACTTTTGACATTATAATCAGTTTTTGTCGACAATTTTGTAAATGTGAAAAATCATAGGACCCTAATTATGTGGTCTGACAAAAATAGAAGTGTAAATGCAAACCATGAAAAAAGATTAGACTCGACGAGGTTAAACCCTCTCACTCCTTGTCTCCTCCTTCTTTTTCCTCTTGCCTTGGTGGGAGGGATGGAGGCGTGGGTGCGGCACGCTGCGCCAGACGGCGTTGCTCACAAAAAGTGCGCTGGCCACACCCCAGGCGCAGGGTGCATCGGGTGGTGTGTTTGAGCTCCTTAGTTCGAAAAACTGCCATTTGGCCCTGTTGCTGCTGGGCAATATCACACTATATGTTTGAATTCATGTTTTCCCCTAATGAACCGCTTCTCCCCTAGTGCCGGCAGAACTCACATGCACCATGCCTTTGCTACTCACTCGCTTTTGCTTGGACATTTAACACCGCAGTAGCTGTACACACTTCAAAGTGCAGGTAGGATTGTAGGGATTATGCTGTGCGTAAAACACTCAATGTGCAGTTCCAACCCTGCCATATTATGTGTATTATCGTACACCGAAGCAATGCCATAACTCACGGTGTCATGGACTTCTGGCCGCCCTCTTCCTGCCATACAACTTTCCCTAAATGAGAAATATTGTCATGTTTTAATCTTGAGATCTCAGGACATGAGATCCTGTGACACCCCGGGTATCGACCCTTAAATAGATGTACTGCAATAGAAATTTGGCTGGAATGTGAGGCACACTCACTTTTATGCAGTACTTTATTTGGTCCATACCAGAACCAGAACATTTACATGTGCCTTCAGAGAAAGAGTTGCAACAGGATTGTAAAAGCTTGTGTTCACCACTGGGGCAATATCCCAAACAAAGTGTGTGTTTTTATTAATTTATTATATATACTGCATACAGTATCTGTCCCATTGAGCTTGAAACATGCTGATACATGTGACTGTAAGTGTGTATAAATATAATATGCCGTGTAAGTAGGGCAGCAGCCTCGGTGCAACAGAGTGGGGAAATGCAGCCATATTGCCATAACGATTAATAATGCTGGCTGCTGTTTGCAGTATTGCAATGAAAGTTTTGCTAATCAGTTAATTAAATCAGCTAATGAAATCATTGTTTGGACGCAAGGGTGTTTTTCACATTTTTTTCCCCTCCCACTTCATCCTTCCCGACGAGGATGGGGGAAGACATTGAGAGGACGCAAACTTTGAACTAACAGTGGCGCTATGCAAAGAGAGCCTTGTGAATTTTTGCCTAGGGCCTCAAGAGGCTCTAGAATGGCCTCTGATTACGTGACGCAGATTACTTTATATTCTTTATTTATATTCTATGTTATGACGTCACCAGGCTCAGAATTTCTCTCACCACCATGCTTCATCTAATCAAAATGTCTGATCCATTTGGGAGAACCTTTCTCATCTCTCAAGCAAACCCAGCCATCATCAACGTCACTGACAGCGGAACTTGAACACCACTGCTGCCTCAACCGCTATTATTAGATACTTTATATCCATACTGTATTAGGTCATTGTATTCTCAGGTCTTATCTACTGTATAAGAAGTAGGATTCTCCCATGGCTATTACTGGGTATGCCGCTATTCCCACTTATTTTTCACATTCCCGCTGCCCCCTCACAATTAGTGGTGTTTTGACAACCCACCACGTCCCCTCCTGCCACCCCAAACATAGTTAAGCAAAGCATTGGCCAAAGTCTGTGACAGGCGGACGCGCTTGAAGAGGGAATTGTACCTGCTGCTGAATTGTACAGTTAAGTTCGAGTGAGCAAGTATCGCGCTCCAATCGTCAACTCATTAAAGTTAACTATGTAATGGACTATGGACTGTTCATTTATCCCTTCCATTTACATTTACATACCGCGCAGAAGTTTGGGATCACTTGCATGTTTCTTTGTTTTCCAAAGAAAAACAATTTCATGCATTTCACAAACCATTTTTTCTATTTAACAAACATTTTTATCCATTTCACAAACAATTAAAATGAATCAGATGATTTTCAAAGAAGGATGTACATTTTTGCATAGAGGCCTACTATCAACAACTGTCAGTCCTCTGCATCAATCTCCTGGTATGGCTGCTAATCCAAGTTCATCATCATCCAAGTTCATCACTAATAATAGATTATTAGAAAAGCCATCTAAAAATCTAAACAAAAACTAAAATCTCTTACCATGCTGTTAACTACTCCCTTCAGAGAGCAGCACAAACTGGGCCTAACAAGGACAGAAAAACGATGCACAACTGTGCAAGAAGACAAATATGTGAGAGTGTGTAGTTTAAGACAAAGACGCCTCACAGGTCGTCACCTGGCAGCTGCACTAAATAGTAGCCGTCAAACACCAGTGTCGGTATCAACAGTGAAGCGGCCACGTAAGGATGCTGGACTTCATGGCAGGACTGCCAATAAAAAGCCATATCTCAGACTGGCCAAAAAAATTCCAAGTGATCCCAAACTTTTGAACGGTAGTATATGTATTTTGCATTGTTTCCTGCATGCAAGACTATAATTACTCTCTATAAAATGTGTTAATATTTTGGGATATCTGGGATGTATCTTTTGGATTTGGATTACAGTAATCGCCTGTTTATCATGGTTAGTTGGTTCCTGACACCGTCCTCGCTAAATTCATTTCTGTGAAGTAGGATTCCTTATTTATAATCAATATAAAACAATATAATCAATATAATTCGTAGTTGGAGCATAGAAAACTTGTTTTTAGGACTAAATACACGTCTAAATATGGATTTTAATATGACTAGAGCCCTGTAGACATGGAATAACACCCCTATAGTCACCTTTACACTCATATTACCCAAAATATGAGATATAATTAGGAAAAATAACCAATTTAAAACATAAATAAGACTCGTGGTTGTGTGTGTTTCACACAATGTCCACAACAGCACCTCGTGTGATGAATTTTTGAAAACATTTTTTGAGTGAGGACGCAAAGTGAGATGACTGTAATATTTGTTTTTTGTACGTTTCGGTTTTTGTCTGACCTTGTGGAACCGATTTAATAACAAAACATTAATAACAAGTAGCACTGCGCTTTAAAGAACTCAAAGTTCACTTGCAGGCGGACCGGGACACATCTCTCAAGCAGTCTCGGTGCACATGGCAGTTCTGATGACGGCATCAGAGTTCCAGAAACAAACTAAAGGTGTCAAGTGTGAACATACCCTTTGCCAAAGCGTTTTTCGCCAAGTGTGCAGTACTACTACACTAGCGCACTTGTGCCTGTCCTCATCAGTTTTATTAAGTCATCTGGATTCCTTACCCCTCCCTCTTGCACACACGTACTCCTGAGCAAGTTTCCAATGTCAACATCACATTTCCCAAGTGACGAATTATAAGCGTGTGTGTGTGTGTGTGTGTTGCATATTTTCCACTGATGTCAGCATTTGGATGCAGGATCACCATCTATGGAGCGTTGTTATGCCAGAATGCTTTCTCCCCCCGTTAACAATCGGCATTAATGTTGCATTATTCGGCACAGTTTGTGCTCCTCGCCACTTCCAAGTGCCAGACGCCACCGTCGGCAGGGGCGGACGGGATTGTTTCTTCTGGTACACGCATGAATACCAGTCTAAACAATTTACATGACAATTATCTGAATGACTTTCATGGTTGGTGTCAAAACACAGCGAGGCGCTACTAAAAAGGCGGGGAAAGGCAGACGCTGCGATTGGGAGTGAAATTGCTGCGAGTGAGTTAAAAACAGGGAAATATTTAGGTGAGAAGCAGATAGAATCCTAATAAGAGCAGCACCCAGAAGGGTGCGTATTACCTTCGCCAAGGCTTTGTCACTTTCCGAAAATCAGGTTGCAGTCAAAAAGTGGAAAGTCGGTCAGAGTTGCAATTGATGCTCTTCCCCTCCGGTTCTTTAGGCGGCGGTAAGGTACATTATAAATTGTGTTCCAACTTAATGATATTAATATTAATAAACTCAAGCAGATGTCGTAAATATGTTCATCTTTGATTGAAAATGCTATCCTGTACAGTTCACAATAAGCCACATTAGAGCAACAGCCATGTTTTCCAACCCTCAAACTTATCGGGGAGAAGCAGGAGAAATGAGGCAAACGTCCATATTTGTGCAATCAAGGCTAAACACTCCAAACACGCTAAACAGGTACATTGTTTCATTGAAAACTAATGACGTTCCAGGCCATAATCACATGTTACATAATGAGCTTTGACAACAGTCGTCCCTCGTTTATCGTAGTTAATTGGTTCCCGACCCAACTGTGATAAGTGAATTTCCCTGAAGAAGGATTCCTTCTATATACATGGAATATTGTCATCGTTAGAACATGGAAAACGTTTACGTTTACGACCTGTTTACGTTTTTAGCATCATTTGAGCCCTCTGGACATGAAATAACACCCCTATAGGCACCTTTACAATAGTAGTAGCTAATATAATAGACATAATAGAAAATATGACTGCTTAGACATAAATAAGACTCACACGTTAGCATTGACAGCTTATTATTGACAGCTATTGTCTTATCATTGTTACGGACACCTAGTGACCAGTGTAGAATACTGTTTGTGGTTAAGCAGAGGCTCGCTGTGCACTTCAATCACTTTACACAGTGCAACATTATTTTTGGACTTCTGTGGGCCACGGTAAAGATACCCGCAGATTTTCGTTAGGTAATCTCGTTACCTAATCAAATAAGCAACCTATACAGCAACTGTTGATCAAAACACAGTGTCTCACTTGTCATAGCTTCTTTGGTATTTGGTTTGCATCAAATCGTAACAATAAATAAATGAAATAAATAAACGAAAAAAATACCAACAAATATGTTGGTGATGTTTCAGCCCGGGTTGACTTGAAATTTCTCACATACTGTAAAATTTGGTACACACTTTAAAGGGACTGACAAGAAAGATTTGAGCAAGATTGATTGCCAAAACACGTCAGCCTCCAAATGATTTTAACTAGTAACATTTCCATTACGTTTATGCTAACATGCAAAGCATAACTCAGCCATGAATATTGCACTCCACAGACATTACAGCCAGGCCCTAAGGACTTCCTGTTCCAGATTTCTACACCGTAGCGCAAGTTTAGATAGTAAAGTTTAATTTCCGCATCACTCTGATCTGTTCTGTCAGGACTCAGGACTGTTTAGCGAGGCCTAGATGGTACGGGTACAAAAATTACGCAACTAGCCTTTTGGTGTAGATGTGATTGTTCATAACAGCAAGACGTGGGAATTTGAAAGAATGTGACATCGCCTCCTGCACCGACGCCGGATGGATGGAGAGGGATGTGGAGGGAAGAGGGGGGGATCCCTGCTGTTGGGCAGATTGGCACTCCAGATCTCTCATTGCTTCACCCTTTTAATCTATGCCCCCCTCCCCACCTCAGCGTTTAATCCCTCCCCTGTGGACACGCCGCTGACAGGTGGAGGCTACGCTGCGTTGTCCTTGACCACCGTTTCATGGTGGCCTGGTGAGAGACTGGATCAGGCAGGATCAGACCCGACTCACCCTGAGTCCACGTAAGGTCTAAGAGCTGGAAGTATCTGCAGGTATCAAGAGAGGCTTTAGGGGGATTTTAGGGTAGGTCCCTAGATCTCAGCAGCACTTTCATATACAAGTATAGTCGTCTAAGCAGTTTTGGTGAAAAATTACTTTTAATCATTACTGTTGTTGCAAGCTTTAGCATTTTGCAGCCTGAAAGCACAAACATATGAACCGGGTTTTTACAGTGGAGACATGATAATGTTGCCATTTCCATGCAAATAAAATTTTTTGATGTTTACAAGGTGGTTGTTGTGCTAAAGGTCGATTATGCAAAAGTGACGTTCCAGTAATAATGTGTCCCAAGAGCCTGTTTGTGTGATAAATGTGATAAAAATCTATCATCACCCTCAATTCATTCATGATACCGCTTCTTTGCAAGATGAGACCATCCTATGTATACACCAGGGCTGTCCAATAGGGATGTTCCAATCAGGATTTTATGCAGAACCCGATAATCCATGAGTGAAATCAGTTGATATCAATACCGATCACATCCATGTGGTGTACTTTTTTTTTTAATGTACTACTGGCTATATTAGGCTACAAAATGAAAATGGCCGTGTAACATTTATTTTCATAGCCAAACAAAGCCAATTAACAATGAACATGAACAAAATGCTGGGTCCCCCCCTGCCGCATCCGCTGCCTTCTAAAGTGCAGATGCAGCCGACTCTCTCGTCTGTGCTCAGAAAGGAGACAAAATATCAGTGTGCACAACGTCCGTTTCAAGCGTGGTGCAAACGCTCACTTGTCCGACACAGCCTCCCACACAACAAAAGTTCCTCCTGCACTAAAAGGGCTAAATCAGGGGTGCTCATTAAGTCGTTCGCGAGCTACCGGTCGATCGCGGAGGTGGTACTGGTCGATCGCTGGTCGATCGCGGCGTGACATTAAAAAAATATCATCCCAGCATCAATGCCGTCACTTGATTGATATACAGGGCAGCCATTCAGATGACAACTGAATGTTGCCCTTCGGGCGACCAATCAAATCCAACAACGTCTCTAAGTGCAGCAGAACTTACGATGTCAGCCTATCATCCATCCCCGTTACTTGATTGACATACAGGACAACCAGTCAGATGACAACTGAATTTTGACCTTTAGGTCACCGCTCATGCGTAAACAACGATGCAAAGTGCTAAGCTAGTCGGCGAATTGCGTCAGATTTTAAGCCCTCGCTAAAGTTTATGGTCACTAAAATGAGTGAAGGAGCTGGACCAAGTAAAAAGGCAAAAACTGGACCAAGTAAAAAGGCAAAAAACATATCACTTCCATACGGATATGGAATATTATACGGATATTATGATACGGATATTATCCATGACTGATAAACATTTGGAAGTGTGCTTGAGGCTGGCTATCAGCAGCTACTGTCCGGACTATGCATCCCTGGCTGGTTCAATGCAGTGAAAGTCATCAAAGTAAACTCAGGTAATTACAAAAAATGTTAATAGTTAATTATGTGTGTTTTGCAATATTGGCTCATTTGGTTATGTAAGGTACATCAACATACATTGTACGTACAAATAATCCTCAATACATTTGAAAATAAATAGATGTTTTGCATTTTTGTAGTGGGTAGATCATTTTGACTCGGTCATTTTAAAAGTAGCTCGCATGCTGAAAAAGTGTGAGCACCCCTGGGCTAAATAGTGTCTGCATGCTCCCAAAATCCTTACTGAGGGAGTACTCAACCCCAAATTCTGCCCCCACTACAGCGGGTTGGGACCGCTGCCTGATGGATGATGACATCACCACCCTCAAACTCACAACACTGCCAAGTGTTCGCCCCAAATTCCACACCAATATAAAGCTTTTCAAAGCACCACCCTAGTGAGACATTTTTGAGGCACGTTTTGTAGGGTACAAAACTTGTATCACTCTCACAAAGACAGGAAGTCTCACACAGCGTGGAGCTGATTGACGGAGGGGCTCTGTGTTTTAAAAAAGTATCGGCTGATATTGTAATCTTTTTGTCCCAACCATCTCAGTCTGGCCTCTCTGACTTTATCTCCAAGGCCTCTAACATGTTATGTCCCTCAGATGTACCCCTTCCTGATCCTATCCATCCTGGTCACTCCCAATGAGAACCTCAGCATCCTCATCTCTGCTACCTCCAGTTCTGCTTCCTGTCTTTCAGTGGCACTGTCTCTAGACCAAACAACATGGCTGCCCTCACCACAGTTTTATGCTAAGAAGTTATATACTGTATATTTCAAGAAAAAAACTTCTCAGCTTAATAGCAGTGCAAAAGCCTATTAGTAGTATCAACGTCAGTTTTTCTGTAGTTTTCTTTTCAAATTTTCCAAATATTTCAATGTTTTTCTTCAATAATACTTTCTACAAATAATAATATGACTATTTTGACTCTAATGCCATAATATTGTAACTTTCTCCCCAATCGAAGATTTAAAAAATGACTACTTCATTTAGTTGTGTTTGTTTCTCATAATATTAGAACTTTAAAAAACAAAACCCCTGGGCCAAACTGAGGCGACCCCTGGTATACACCCACCACTTCATGAAGGACAGCTTTGTAAGGACAGTACTTTACAAAGTACTTCTTGAAGACACACACTGTGGAAGACAGGTGTGGACAAACACAGCTCATTAGCATTAAAGCTACAAACGGCATGTTCCTAGTAGGGCTTACTAAAAGGACTACAAGCATCAAGGTGTGATTTTACTGTATTGTGGGACCTCTGAGACTTATTTAAAATTATTGACAAAATACTATAATATGGCTGTGTAACAAAAGCACTGTAAAGAGCCATTATGGTCATTTTGACTAGTACACTAGTAGCCTGAAGTCTCAGTACCAGCATCCTTGCCGCTAAATGAAGAGGTTGACTCTTTACACCTACACAGAGGAAAGTTAAATGTGCCAGAAGCTAATTTGTTCAAAACACAGCTTTTTGGTCCCAAGCCCAGTTCAAGATTTACTCCCCCCCCCCCCCCCCCCACTCCCTCCTACCCGCCTTAAAGATGCCTCCATATAAGAAAACTGGCTTTGCAGTGTGCATGCCTCTTTTCCTAACTCCTGCATTCATGGGAATGTCAAGTGACTGACAGTTAAGCAGGGGAAAGGAATGCGGCATTCCTCCCCATTCTCAGGCACAGCGAAATAACAATAACTTCCAGAAGAGGAGCTGGTAGAATTAAAACCTCATGTTGCTCATCCCGCACATGAGGAAGGTTGTTTGTCATGCTATGTAAAGTTGAATGGCAGCTAATGGCTTCTGCTGAAGGCAGGAAATTGGGTACTGAATTACTGTGTTTTACGCTTGCTGTGCTCGCATGTTGGCAGGGGACGTATAAACATTTGAGAGACAGCCACAGATTACCGACTCATAAAAGACAAGGCAGCAGAGCCCCCCCCCCCGCGGGTCTGAAGAAATTTGAATGCATGGCACTGCTTCTACCTACTCCTTTTCATATATATGTAAATGTGATGCAACTTTGTTAAGCATATTATAAATAACCATCATGGGAAATACCTATTTTGACGCTATAGCCCTCACAAAAAAAATTAAAAAAATGCAACACTCTTCCATTTATATAACTGACTTGTATATTAACCAAGCTACAGCGATATTATTGTAGCAGCTAACATGAAAAACTAATCAGTAGTGTCAGTGTCATTCACAGACAGAAGAGTGGATACCTAGCTCTCAATTTCACTACAAAGACTCAACAAGATGCTTGTTTGCCATCAGCACTTTTTTTTTTTTTATCTGAGGACTGGATCACACGTCTTGTGTGGGAAGACACAGCCATCCCAATAAGCGTGGACATCGAAAGTGTTGTCACTGTATCTATGATGTTGTTGTTGTTGACAGAACTAGCATAAGTATGTGTATCAATGCACAATTAAATGATTATTTCTGTAATCGATTAATGTAGAAAATAGTTTTTCGATGCATCGATTAATCCCTGAAAGTCCCTGATTAGTCCCTGAAAACATAAACCACAAACACATGCACAGATTAATAAAATATATATTTCTAAATGATCTGCCCATATCAATAAAGTATACATAATAACATGAATAATACTAATAACAATAATAATAATAGAAATAAAACTATAGCATGTGTTTAAAGAGTGTGTGTCTGTGTCAATTAAAAAAAAAAAAAGATGCGAGTGTGTGAGGAGTTTGTTTTTGTGTGCGAGGCTGGAGCACAAGTTACGTGGTGCGTTTTGGATAAATGACAGGGTTAATCATTGCAAACAAGGAAATTAAAAAAGTTAAAAAACTTATGACGTCTTCTCCTCACAAGCAGCTCCCGGGTGCTTCCTCAATAGGTGCTGGTGCATCGCCGTCGTGCTTTAGTGATATGCCGTCTCAATTTTGCATAGGTCACAAACCACCGCATCATTACCTTTTGGCGTGAAGTATTCCCATACTTTGGATATTCAGTTGCGCGATGTTTTCTTCTGGCTGGACTCACTGAAACTTGTTGGCGCGGCCGCCACCATGTTTTGATTCTGAGTAGTATTGTGGCATTTATGAACGAACGGGTCAAAAGACCTAGTTCTTTTTGCGAACGAATGAAGCGGCCATAAAATACCCGTTCAGTCCGCCGGCTGTTTTGTTCATAGTTGGTGAGCTGTTGAGTCGAAACGAACATGAACATGAGTGAACGGCGTGACTCGACACGACTGACCGGGTCTATGCACAGGGGGGGATCACAGGCTAACGGCCAATTGACCGAAATGAACTGCTATTTTTACGGAATGATCCTGTTCACTGAAATGAACGGTTTTGCCCGCCACTAATTCTGAGTGAAGGCGCATCGACATGCCGTTCTTGTGTCGACGTATTTCTTTGTGTCGATGTCATCGATGACGTCGACACGTCGTCCAAGCCCTAGTTATCATCAGTGTATGTGTTAATGCATGATCATAGCATGGATATCAAATCATGCAACATTGTTAGTGTGGCAAGCTGATGTTAACTCGTTTTCTGTCGTTATAATGCACAGAAAAGGAAACAAAATCTGTGTTGATGTCTCACATAAGGATTGTGAAATGACACTTGCATGCTGAGCAAGGCGCATCTCTCAAGTAGTCTCCATCCACTTTTTTGATGCACATTAGGGTTGGAATGATTATGTTCACACTTGAGCAAACACCTTTTAACTCAGCCAAACATGACATGAACGCCTTTGGCTGTACTGGACCTGATGATCTTTGGAGACGGACCTGCTGCTGCCATAATGAAGCCGCACTGCTCCCGTCGTCACAACATGCTGCCCCTGAAGCTCAAAAAAACATCATTGAGAACATTTACAACATTTCTCAGATAAGATTCTTCGGCTTACCAAGTACTGAGCTTAAATGGAAGTGAGGATTTTGCCATCAATGCAAAAAAAAAAAAAAAAGTACACGTTGTCCTCGTAACCTCTGCATTCATCACGTCGGTTGTGCAATAGCACCCTCACACATGCTCTTTGGCCTCGTTTCACCACACTCTGCTAACAAATCCCAAAGTCCTGTCTCACAGGGGAAACTGAGACTGGGTCGAAACCGCTGTAAAATCTATTAAGAACATCATCACCGTCACCCACCCCAGGTGCCTTTAGCCCCCAGAAGATGCTGTTCATCACAGTCCCCATCTATTTTTCCAGCTGGCCTTCTTTTTCTTCCTGTCCCCCGACAGAGCAGTTCCAGTTGCACGGCAATGAATCTATGAAAGTGTAGTCAATAATATCTGTGGTTCACCTTATGCCCAGACTGTCAAACATAGTTATCACGCTATTGCTAGGAGATGACTCCCAGCCATCACACAGAGGGTTTTTTCGATGAAAATGTCACAAGGCAAGCCTGACATCATCTCTGAGACAAATTTTCCGGACGTTTTTTTTTTTTTTCTTTTCTTCCCCCCACAACTCATGTCAAATCCAGTTTCATAGTAATCCCTGTGGTATGCCTTTAAGTTTCGTGATCTTGTCTATTACCGTAAATAAGTGAAAAGGCAGAAGCACCTCTACCAGAACATACTGTACTGTACATTCATAAAAGGTCATGGTTTTATTTGTTTCGGAACATTCTTAACAAGTTACACTAAGGAACAGCACATGCTTCCACTTGCACAATTCAACATGTTTGAAAAAGCAGACCTGGACATTTACAGTTAAATCACAGTTGTAGTTTATATATATCCAGACAGTATATTCACTGATTTACAATTTGAAAATGTTACTGGCTCATAGTACAGTAAACCTCGGATATATCGGACTCGGATATATCGGACTCGGATATATCGGACTCGGATATATCGGAAATTCGCTCACAACGGACAGATAAAAAAGAACCGATTTTTCTGTAATGCATTTCCAATAAAAATTCATTGCATATATCGGATTTTTTATAACGGATTTCGCCTATTTCGGACAAAACCTCCAGTCCCGTTCCAATGCATTTCCATGAAATTTCCCTGGCATATATCGGATGGCCGCATCGTTATGCTAATCTTGTTGATGTCACTGGCTATTGTCTTTCTCCTGGCTCCAGATTTAGGACAAATATAAAAGTGAGTGACGTCAATAATACTAGCACAGCAGTGAATGAGATCTTAACCTCACTATTGGAAATAACGTAGGCCTGACGGGCGTAACAGGGCCTAGCTTAATTAACAATTTGTTATGCTCAGAGTCCAATAAAGTTCAATTCTCATTACCTTACGTCTCTTTTCATTGCCCAGTCCAGGTACATTGGAAACATAGTCAAGGAAGTGCCTTTTTATAACGGATAAAATCCGATTTACGCATATACCGGATATAAATCTGATATATGCGTAAAACGGACATTTTCCGGTATATGCATATAACGGATTTCGCTTATATCGGACAAAACTAATGGGAACAATTGAATCCGATATATCCCAGGTTTACTGTATAGTTTTACAAAGGAAAAAAAGTGAAAAATATCAAAGATTGTCTACAGCTTGAGATTTGCATGTTAGGCGAGCCTACAATGTTACTCTGATGCGATATATCTGCTGCAAAATATCCATCCATTCATTTTCTATACCGCTTATCCTCACGAGGGTCGTGGGCATGCTGGAGCCTATCCCAGCTGTCTTTGGGCGAGAGGCGGGGTACACCCTGGACTGGTGGCCAGCCAATCACAGGGCACATATAGACAAACAACCATTCACACTCACATTCATACCTATGGACAATTTGGAGTCACCAATTAACCTAGCATGTTTTTGGAATGTGGGAGGAAACCGGAGTACCCGGAGAAAACCCAAGCACTCACCGGCGGGAATTGAGACAATCGAACCCTGGTCTCCCGATCCCAATCCAATGGGATTCATAATGATATCTATATTAGTTAAATGGTTATTCATAAGCCAGCTGGGTTAGCGTAGTTTAGCAGAGCATGCTAGTGCAACTGTGTGTGTGTGTGTGTGTGTGTGTGGGATGCGTTTTTACCATTTGTTAATGCAAGCGTTATATGACACCTGCTGACAAATTCTGAGGCTGCAAAATATAGACTATAAAATTATTTTTGTTTTACCCAAACCAACTCTCAGCCCTACTTGTGCTTTTTTGTTGAAAAAGAAAATCTTGTAACATTACAAATTTAGTCTTTTTTTAATAATGTGTTTTTCTTGTCATTTTGCAACTTCAATCTAGCGGGATTATTTACCGTAAAAAATGTCTCTTTAATCATAATAAGAACTTTAAGCTCATTTTATTCTAACTTTTTGACAGCATATTTAACTTCCTTTGAAGTATACCATCTCATGGATTCTAAATCATTTTCTGCGTATTTAGTTCGACTCACAATTTGTTTCCCATCCCATCTGCTTTGGCTTTGAGACGGTGTGTAAAGTTCATGGTCGTCCTAGGAAAGTTAAGAAAAACAAAATATGTCCAATCAAAGCAAAACCTGGAACTCTGCGGACGGACCTTTTTGAGATGAGCTTGTTTAATCAGCTGCCATTTTGCGGATGAGTCTTCATGTCGATGAACGCTTTGTTTCCCATTCCCATGGCTTCAGGCCTCCAGGTTCTGAGGTATGTGTGGCTGATATTTGTTACAACAAAAACTAGGCTAGGATTTGTTTTCAGTGGACGTTGAGGTGTTTGTCTTTCAATATTCCCTGTGTTTCCTTTTAGTGTACTGATTTATCAAGGGAGTATAAAAGAATGGTAGAGATTAGAGATCGACAGTAGAATCCTAATTCTCCTCTTCTAATGGCCTACAGTAGAGGCAGGGTAATATGAAAAGGATTAGCGCTGGGGATGAATGCATGAGAGGAGGGAGAGAGGCCGAGATTACAATGAGAGCTTTGTTTCGCCGACTATCGGGCTTAGGTTTCCGCAAGGATCCATTACTCTTGCTTTGATGCCGCTGTCTCAATGAGAAGTGTTCGGCCGCGACGCATTGTTCCAGCAGTAAAGGGGATATCATTGCGACGCCCGTTCAGCATAATTTATCCCGCGCCCCTTAACTCATTCCCCCGCGAGCTTCATTGCACAGTCACCTGCTGCGTTCCATCAGTTTGGCGGCAGCGACTAAATACGGAGCTTCTTCCTCCACCTATCAAACTATCATACACACCCGGTTACATCAGATACCTCTATTATTAAAATTAGGATGTTTTTCATTTCAGAAAAGACAGATAAATACAAAAAAATAGTAAAACAGTTGAACCTTTGTTTAGCATCATGAATCTGTTCCAGCAGGTCCAACTCAAACGGAACTGAACGGTTGGCGCACTGCAACATTTGCAACACCTCCGGATTCACGGTGTACAGGGTGCCCTGTTTTTGACGGGCTATGCCGAAATTTTATCCAGCTAACACAGGGGTGCTCATTAAGTCGATCGCGATCTACCGGTCGATCGCTGGTCGATCGTGGCGTGACATTAAAAAAATATCATCCCAGCATCAATGCCGTCACTTGATTGATATACAGGGCAGCCATTCAGATGACAACTGAATGTTGCCCTTCGGGCGACCAATCAAATCAAACAACGTCTCTAAGTGCAGCAGAACTTACGATGTCAGCCTATCATCCATCCCCGTTACTTGATTGACATACAGGACAACCAGTCAGATGACAACTGAATTTTGACCTTTAGGTCACCGCTCATGCGTAAACAGCGATGCAAAGTGCTAAGCTAGTCGGCGAATTGCGTCAGATTTTAAGCCCTCGCTAAAGTTTATGGTCACTAAAATGAGTGAAGGAGCTGGACCAAGTAAAAAGGCAAAAACATATCACTTCCATACGGAATGGGAGGTGGACTTTTTTTTCACAATGTCTTTTTCCAAGTGCGTTTGCCCCATATGCCATTCTACCATCGCAGTACCAAAGAAGGGAAATGTGGAGTAATGTGGAGGTAATTACAAAAAATGTTAATAGTTAATTATGTGTGTTTTGCAATATTGGCTCATTTGGTTATGTAAGGTACATCAACATACATTGTACGTACAAATAATCCTCAATACATTTGAAAATAAATAGATGTTTTGCATTTTTGTAGTGGGTAGATCATTTTGACTCGGTCATTTTAAAAGTAGCTCGCATGCTGAAAAAGTGTGAGCACCCCTGAGCTAACATAAGGCTGTGTACTTTTTTCATAAACAAACGACCTGATGTTAACGCTCGCTTTAGCCAGGAAGTTGACCAGACCCTGCGTTAAGTGCTACTCCATTTACCGTACGTGCAGGTTAGTCGGAACTCTGTAACATGGTGAAGTTACACTTTGTCTATTCTGCATCATAAGACTACAATGACCCTGCCTCTGAAAAGAATCGGTCTTCAGAATTGTCAGGTACCGGAATTGCTCAAATTCAACCCTACTGGCTAGTTGAAACTGATTCTACTCTCTACACCAGGGGTCTCAAACTCAATTTACCTGGGGGCCACCAGAGCTAGGTGCTGGGTGAAGCCGGGCCGCATCAGGTTTTCAAAACAAAAAAAACAAAACGCATTTATTAAAAACTGGAAAAAAAAATCAATAAAAAAACCTATCTTCAATGCTTTTGCTTCTGCTATACCCTACACTTTTTCAGTACTTTGGTTCCGGTTTTCCACACCAAAATATCTGATAAAACATTCCACTGTTCTCAAATATCTTCATTTTTATTTTTCTAAAAATAAATAAATAAACAAATTAAGAATAAAGACAATAAATAAATCAATCAGTAATAAATAAGTAAAATAATAATAAAAGAGCAAATAAAAAAAACGTAAGAAACCACATACAGTTGGTAGAGAAATAATTTTTTTCATATTCAAATGTACAGTATTAACAGTTATTTAACCTTTAACATGAACATTAATGAAACTTAATAATTTGACCCAATTAGCAAGTTAGCATGGTACTCAGTTCCATCTGGGAGCAGCGTGGTAACTTTAACAACATGTTTGATGAGATGCTTTATCTTGACGTGTATTTTCCCTTTTATTCCAAATCATTTCCTGCATTTATTTGTACCCAGCGTCATAAGCCTTTAGCTTCATTGCTAATCCAAAGCAAAACAGGGCGGGGTAACAGGGTAGGGTAACAGTATGGGCGGGGCAAAATCATGTTAATTGTGTCCGGTGTGCACACAGCTTTAAGCTGTCATTTCAACATTAAACTTTGGTATCAAGGTGGGGGCCTCAAACTAGCGTCTCCTTTGTCTTTGGCTAAAGTCACATCTCACAAATACATGTGCAAGCAATGGCTAGTTTTGTTTTCCCTGATCTGGACATGAGTCAGCCAGTCTGAGGGGTGTCGACATAAACTGGTTCCACAGTAACTAACTTGTGGCATATGACGTGAGTTTAGCAATCATATATTGAAGCAAAGGAAAATGTTCTAGAATTAAAAGCGGATGTTACTTACTCCCACTCAATGTCATAAAGCAGGGGTGTCCAAACTTTTTCCACACATTTTTTTACATGAAAGATGCTAAAAGCAAACCAATGTAGGTCAATATATGTGAAGAAAAGCTACAAATTAGTGTCATATCCAAAATGAATGGATTCTATTTTTAGAATATGCCCATAAATGTTAGCCGCAAGACCCAAAATGGCCCCCAGGTTATTATTTTGGAAATAATAATATTAATTTATTTTTTATAATAAAAACTGCTCTATAGTGAGACAAAGGTTGTTCAAAGTGCGGCCCGGGTGCCAGGTGACTTTTTTTTATTGGCCACGAGAAAGTTAAAAAAAATTTTAAAAACCTGCAAAAATGGTCAATATTCATTTAAAAATACAATTAATTGAAGTTAAATTTGAAATATTAAAGAAAAATATTTTCATTTCTAAAGTTATCATATGACGAGAAACAAAACAAAGTTGCAATTATTGGAAAATTAATTGCAAAACAGACGGGAAAAGACAATGCATGTAAATGTTGAAATATTATGAAAATAAAACCACAACAGAAATGGAAAATCAAGCAAAAAAAAGGAGAAAAAGTTTAAAATAATTAGCCTTTTCACTGATATCACAAAGCTGAGATGCAGGCTGCTTTTTCTTGAAATATATACTGTATCACTAATTAGCATTTCTACATGGGTTTACCCATCCATCCATCCATCCATCCATCCATCCATCCATCCATCCATCTATCTATCTATCCATCCATGATGCTTATCCTCACTACGGATAAGTATGGAGCCAATCCCAGCTGTCTCACCCAGGGTGTACCCCGCCTGGACAGCATGGTCACCAGCCAATCACAGGGCACATATAGACAAACAACCATTCACACTCACATTCATACCTACGGACAATGTAGAGTCGCCAATGAAGCTAACATGCATGTATTTGGAACGTGGGAGGAAACCGGAGTACCCGGAGAAAACCCACGCATGCACGGGGAGAACATGCAAACTCCATAAAAGGAGATTCGTACCTAGGTCTTCCCGATCTCCTGACTATGTGGCCTGCATGCTAACCACTCGGCCGCTGTGCAGCCTACAGGGGGTTGCAACACGTGCGACCCCTGCTGTGGAGTAATAACTGACGAACGAAGACTTATACCTGCGTGAAGACGAGTGCTGTCCTTGAAACGAGGAAACGGTGAATGTTTCGGCACATTGATGTACGCATCGTTAGCGTGCTACAACTTTATGAGCTGCAATTTTCTTCCCTTGCTTTTACCAAAAGTAATGCAGTGAACGTTCTTTCAGTTAAAAACTCCCTGTAAATGTAAGCAACACCATCTGTAAAGGTCGGAGGTAACCACCCTTCCCCAGCTGGAGGTTAAAATCTTCCTTTTAACTTTCCCCCCTTGATGGTCATACAGCTGGAATGTGTGTGTAGAACTGCGTCAGCTCGTGTGTGTGTGTTGGAAAGAAAGAAAGAAAGAAAGAAAGAAAGAAAGAAAGAAAGAAAGGAGGTAAACAACGGTGGAATGATGAGCCTGTGATTTCCCCGGGGGCCACATCTGCCCTGGTTGAGAAGGGCCGCTTCTAAAAAGCCTCCGTCCTGACATTCCGAGAGCATTCCAGCAACATTCATCACCCCTGCTCTGTGACCCCCGCCTCACAACCTCTTCGCTTTGCCTGTACCTCCTCCTTAAGAAGTTGCATTCAGTAATGTCCAGAATGTCTGCAGAGAGACTCCCCCACCCTCCCTTCTCACGGTCATTGTTCATTTTCATCCCCCTCCCCATCCCAGTTTTCCTTCCACATCCATCGCTCATCTCCTTTCTCTACCTCTGCAGGGATTTGCGCCTCCCTAATAGAGGCATCTAGCACATCCCGCTAACTGCTGGAACAGCTGGAGCTGGGATGCGTGCAGAGCTCTGCCCATTATGCGTGCATGCGTGCATGCCGGGCGCTGCGATGGGGGCGTGCACGTGCAAACATCTGCGCTCGCGAGGAGCGATGGGAAATGATGTCGCGAGCACCACGCCAGGGATATCTGTCATACTCTGTCATATCAAGTCGTCGCACAAGGACGCGAGGATCGCAGCGCTGACCCAAGCTCAAGCATGCTCTCTATCGCACGCCATAAATCCGCCATCTTCTAATTGTCCCTGACTTCCATGCTCTCTGACAATCTGCTCCTTGACAAGCAGCACATAGAATTGACAAACGGCGCCTTGGACAGCAGACTTCCGGGGTAACTGGGTGTTTATCAGTGCCGCCCCCGACCCCCTTATGTAAAGTAAGCTTGGCACATCCCACAAAGTTTGATAGTTTGATGCCACATCGTTAGCTGCTGTCGTCAAACTGATGGAACAACACAGGTAATTGTGCTAGCCAGCTGTGTGGGATGAATGATAACAACAACAGGAAGAAATATTATGTTTACAATCTTTTTTTTCTTTTTAACAAGACAATACAATAATATATATATATTTTTACAGTACAAATATTCTCCTAAATAGTTACTATTATCAGTTAAGGCCATAATCTCTTAGACATTTATGTAAAGTTTTATTATGTTTTTACAAAAATTGAGCAATTGTATGAGAATAATAGAATAGAACTGTATTGGCAATGTTACAGAAACAATGGAAAATCGTATAAATAACAACACAAGTTACAAAAATATATTACAAAGATTACAAATTACAAGAAAAATAATACATGAATAACTTTTTACACAAAAAAGTGTAATGTTATGAGAAGTCCTCACGTCCTCACAGTCCTCACGTTTGAGAAGTTGCTGTTTTGTGAGAGACAAAAATACAGAGGCACAAGAATAAAGTCTGTTTCAATGATAACAAATGAAAAAGTATAAAGTATAAAAAAATGTTGAAAATGAGGAGTTTCTTTCTCGTATGTGGCAATAATGCATTATCCGTAACAGATACTCGTCTGCCATTTTTCTATTCCTTTCAACAAGGATATTTCAAGATAACCCATTATAATTATAATGCTGGGAAATGATGATATTTTGGCTCAGGGTTATCACACTTTCAAAATCGACCCTAGCAAATGTGAAAATTGATGGATGGAAGTCATGAGAATGCAATCATAATGTTACAAGTTAAAATGAACTTTTTTGCAAAACAAAAGAGATTGAAGTCACTTTTTTACATTAACAAAGTTCTTTAACATTAACAAAGTTCTAAAGATCTTAAAAGTTGTACAAAAACTTTCTTAATTTATGAAAAATCTCATATTGACTTTTTCGAAGATTATGTCAAACAATTTGGTACAATTATATTACGACATTATTGTCATAAAATACACCTTTTGTTTAAAAAAAAATGTATATATTTATTTTTTTTTAAATTTATTTATCCAAAATGATTACGTTAGTGGAAAAAAAACTACGTCTTTTTTGTACCATTGACTTTTTTGTAATTTATTGACTGTTTCATCATAAAACACCTTGCCCCCCCCACCCAAACCCAAATGACACTCCAACAAACATCATTCATTTGGGAAGGTGAGAACCAGTGGACCAAACCAACTCCTTCAGGATCAACCCCACTGGATGCAGCCTGAGATTGGGAATTGCGGGTTGATCTCGGTGAAATCTGCACCCATACCTGGTCGTCTGGTCAAAATCCTGCCAGCAGGTCTACAACGGGAGGAGGCGATTTAAGAAGCTTACGAAAGGGGAAAAAAAACTGCGATATGCCAACTTGGCAGCCGATGCAGGGTGTTGGCGCTGTAAAGTAAAGGTTGGCCCAGTGGAGGAGGGCTGCAGAGGCTTTATTGCCAGTTCCATCATCAGGCTCGAAAGGAGCCTCACCATCAGAGGGAAGGCACTATAAAAGACCATATAGGAGAAGGAACCAGTCACTGGCTGCAGCTGAAGCGAAAAGAGACAGTTCGGGACCCCAGTTCGACACACACAGGTCTGATCAGCCTGCATTGGGGGGGTTCCTGTCAGAAAATGCCGAAACCCCCAATGAGCTTGAGGTATACAATTGATGATGCCACTTGGTGGCATTAGCCACCTCCAAATATCTAATCCATCTTCATCTGGAGAACACCCCTGCTGATGATCACGGGATTATACATCAAGTCCTTGCAAGAAGGTTTTTTTTTCTCATTTGACTTTTTCTGGGCGGCACGGCGATCTAGCAGACCTCACAGCTAGGAGACCAGGGTTCAATTCCACCCTCGGGCATGTCTGTGTGGAGTTTGCATGTTCTCCCCGTGCATGCGTGGGTTTTCTCCGGGTACTCCGGTTTCCTCCCACATTCCAAAAACATGCTAGGTTAATTAGCGACTCCAAATTGTCCATAGGTATGAATGTGAGTGTGAATGGTTGTTTGTCTATATGTGCCCTGTGGTTGGCTGGCCACCAGTCCAGGGTGTACACCGCCTCTCGCCCGAAGACAGCTGGGATAGGCTCCAGCACCCCCCGCGACCCTCGTGAGGAAAAGCGGTAGAAAATGAATGAAGGAATGACTTTTTCTCATGTAATATTATGACTTTATTCTCATAACTTCACTTCTTTACTCTATATACTATTATGACTTTTTTTCTGAGAAAGGACCTGTTTCCATGCAATATTGAAACTTTATTCTCATAAGACGATGCCTGTTTTGTTTTGTTTTTTATTTGTAAAAACCCCACTGTTGCTGCTGGATAACTTTCATGGAGAGTTCTCAGGGACAAACCATCACGGACATCATCTTTCACTTGCTCCATCCTTCCTGTAATTCTTCTACCATTTCCTTTTGCGGCCCCATTAGTCCCAGAGGTGCCTGAACTTTGCCAAGCGAGATGAGACCACTTTGGGTTAGATGAGCAGACTGGTCTTGCAGGCTTTCTGGACCAGTCTGGAGGTCAGCAGTTAATAGTGTTTACTGTTATTCTGAGATGAGCCAGCGTGGGTGGGTGAACACATAACAAGCAGTGGCAAGACGAAGTGGGGGACGGAAACACCGGGTGACCCAGCGTAGGCGGCCTGCGGACCGGCCCTTGGTAAGGGTCAAACAACTAAATGTTTGCTCCACTTCGAGCAGAATATAAATCAGCAGAACATGTCTTGCTTCTCTAATTTCTATTGAGCGTCTTCCTTCTCGCCATCCATCTCCATCCTGTCCTCGCATCCTGTTTTCCTTCCTCTCCCGTCTCCAACGGAGCACTACATCACTTTGGACATTTAGCATCAAAATATGGGGGAAAGCACTGGCCCTCCGTCGGGGACTCGTTTCTGTGTGCACTGGCTCCACTCGCCATATGGAGGGAGACTCATTTGCATGGCGTATTGTTCCCTCGGCGCCTGGTCCTTTTGTGAGGTTCCGACACAATCTACGCTATGACCTGCCAATCATCTCTTATTGATCGTCATCTCTGCCTTTCCAAATTGTGAACTTGATACAGTATACACCCCTCACATGTCACCATTTTGTTACAGTATACCATCTCAAGGGAGATCAATGTTATTTTTTACCAGCATAGAGTTGACACTAAATAAAATACCAGTTAAATGTAGTACATACATGATTGACCAATTTTGCCCGGTATTACAGAAACTAATGTACTAGATTGGCCAACTTTTCTAATGAGGTGTCAGCCTCTGCACACACAAAATCCTTAAACTGCAATGCCCGTGCGGACGTAGTAGGAAGAGTAGTAGTCCTTATTTCACTCAGAATTTGCCAGCGGGTGTCGCTTGTTTAAAACGCTTGTTTGCATTAACAAGCGCTTAAAAAAAAAAGCACACACACAAGCACACAGTCGCACTAGCATGCTCTGCTAAACTACGCTAACCCAACGCTAACAAGCTGGCTTGTGAATAACCATTTAACTAATATAGATATCATTATGAATCCCACTGGGCCGCACGGTGGACGAGCGGTTAGCATGTAGGCCACACAGTCAGGAGATGGAGATTCGATTCTCCGCATCCCTGTGTGGAGTTTGCATGTTTTACCCTCGGGTACTCCGGTTTCCTCCCACATTCCAAAAACATGCTAGGTTAATTGGCCCCTCCAAATTGTCCATAGGTATGAATGTGAGTGTGAATGGTTGTTTGTCAACTATATGTGCTCTGTGATTGGCTGGCCACCTGTCCAGGGTGTAATGGTAATGGTTTTATTTCATTTGAACATCACATAATCAGTTCCCAGTTCCACATGTCCAAAAGGAGTAGGAAGAAGCAAAGCTTATTAAATCCTACCCCTCCATCTGGTACTTTTACAATCAGTAACCGTTACATTTGTTCACTTCCAGCTTTTCTAATATCATTAAACATTTTTTAAATTGTTTTAATAATTTTTTTTATTTTTTTAAATTAATTTTAAATTATTTTAAAATTATTTTTATTTTTTTGTATTTTTAAATTTTTTGTCACGTACCAAAGTGCGAGGTGATATGACCATACAACAGGGGTTGGCAACCTTTCCTTTGCCATGTTACCCCACGCTCACTAAAGGAAAATAGACTGGAGCCGCAAAACATTTTAAATATCATCTCAACTTTGGAAAGTTTTACATTTGTTCGGGTTAGAGGCTGAAAAGCCACATGCGGGTTGCTGACCCCTGCCGTCCAATGCCATAATGGGTACCATAGTGCGTGTCAATATAGTGATATATATAGCACATCATGACTGGTTCAAGACTCTTCATCCTTGTATTTAGCAAACATCAACTGCTTGTATTGTTTCTTGAATTGGCTCATCGTTGTGCATTGTTTGAGGTCCTTACTCAATCCATTCCATAGTTTGATTCCACATACTGAAATGCTATGGCTAGCATAACGTAGTCCTAGCATAGAAGTGTTTCAAATGTACTTCTTCCCTGAGATCATATTTCTCCTCTCTTGTAGAGAAGTATTGGATGACATATTTAGGTAATTGGTTATTTTTAGCCTTGCATGCATTTAGCATTTAGCCTTGAATGCATTATTTTAGCCGTTTGAAGACGAACTATATCAGCAAGTTGAAGTATTTGTGATTTTAGAAATAAGGAGTTAGTATGTTCTCTGTCGGCGCCATTATGAATTATCCTTACTGACCTTTTTTGCAGTACATTTAGCGAGTGAAGATTGCTTTTATAGTTATTAGCCCATATTTCCACACAATAAGTAAGATATGGTAGAACCAGAGAGCAATAAAGAGTGTGGAGTGATTTCTGACTGAGAACAAATTTTGAACACACATTTGGTACCCCGCCTCCTGCACAAAGTCAGCTGGGATCTGCTCCAGGATGGATGGATGAATCCCATTGCTAATGGTGTGTTTTCATGGTCAAGGAATGTAAATATGTGGATAAAACTAATATTTAAGGTGTAAATCACAGTATGGGGGGAACTATGGTGCTTGTTGGAGGTCTGGCCAGAATGGTACCAAGAAGTGTCCTCTTTCTCGACCCCTGATCCCTCCATAAATACAGTGTACGTACATTTGAGCATCTTTTAGCTGATGTTTGTGTTACATTTCCACATGCTGATGTGTCCTTGTTTCCTCTCACTGGGCACATGAGTTTAATTACACATCAGCCCCCACCCACAATGTCTTTGATTTCTTCCGAGGAGACAAAATCTGCTATTGTTAGCCTCACCGAGACGAAGAATCACATTAGCACATGTTGCTGTTATTACGCTTAATGTATTTATTACATTCAGTAACGGCTCCAAAGCCCTTTAAGACCTCGATATGTTGGATAATGGCCAGAGCGCCACGCGCCGGGTGGTGATTTAAAGAGAATTTATGGACTACATGGAGGCTTAGTTGTGTTGTTTCGTTCTCATAGTCTGAGGTCAAAGCTAATGTACTGTACATGGCCATTAAAGGAACATTTATTCCATCATAGTTCTCGCGTCTCTTGATGGGGCTCTCTTAGTCGGGAAATGGCAAAAACCTCCAGCTTCATTTGTGCTTCATGAACAGGGACTTTATGCCTCTTTCGGTTTCATAAGGCAAATGCGTTTAGCTCTTGCCAAATCCAACCAGATGGCAAAGATGCTAATTCAGGCTCCGGATTTTAAATTTATCCCGCTTTTGAATTTCGAGGTAATTTGGTTCCGGCTGAGGGGGCCCTCAGCTTGAATGGCGACATAATGGTGGTTATTAAATGTCTGCATGTGTCTTATCCTGCTTGGCAAGTCCCGCTTGGTCGCTGGGCAGTGTTGCCGGCCCAACAGCTGCTCAGACGCCACATTCCTTTGCATGTCTTCCAAGGATTGGCGACTTGTAAAATGGCTTCTTTTTTTTATTTGTCGAAGGCTACTTTTTTTGTTAAGATTACAACTTTTTATTGTGACTGGGCTGTATTTACTTACAGTATCAAAAAAGGCAGCTTTTTTGTAATATTCCCATTCCCAAGTTATTATTGTGGCTTTTTTTCTTTAATTAAACAAAATTACTCAAAACAACTTTTTAAGCATTTTGGTAATATTCCATTATTATTCTCATAACATATTATTACGACTCCATCCAGTTATCCATTGTCTATGCCTCACTAGGGTAGTGGGTATTACGACGCTTAAAATAAAAAAAAAACAAACTAATAAAAATAACAAAAAAAAAGTTTTGTATTAATTTTTTTGTAAAAAAAAAAATGTTAATAGTTTTGAAATTTTTCCTTGTAATCTTAGTACTTTATCTTTTTATATTATGACTTTTATTAAGTAATACTTTAAGACTGTAAGACTTTTCTATGGCTATTCTATGGCTTTTATTGTCATTGTGTGTTTGTATAAAAAGACCTGTAATGTCTTCTAGTAAACATTTGTTTTAAAAAGGGCTTAATTATCATATTTTTACTTTTTTTTTCTTTGGGTATTTTCCATCAGGGTCACCTCAGTCAATTAATGGCATATTTGATTTGACTTGTTTTTTCACACCCTTACCACAGCAATCCTCCCGTTTTTCTATGCCAGTGATCCCAGGTGTTGGGGTCCTGCTTTGCTGGGAATCGAACCCTCGCCGTCTGTACCGTTACAACTCCAGATCTCCACATGATCCACATCCACGCCAATCCGATCATTTAACATTGCTATAGATGAATTTGTGGTGTGATTTAGAACCTTTTTAAACAAAGTAGCCTCTCTAGTCCATGGTATTAAACAGCACTTCATGTCTGCATGGTAATGTTGCATTTTCCTCTTCATGTGGGTGGCAGGAGTCAAGTGGCAACCAGCTCTGGGGCACATTATCACACCTGGCATGTTGGAGTGTAGTGATACAAAAGCCCATATTATTGGATCTTCAAAAACACAATGGCAAAAAAAAGATGAACTCATTCAATCCCAACTATTTGTCAAAGACATACTTATACGTCTTTGGGAGCAAGCGGTGGGGTTGAAAAAAAACGTATAAAAACCTCTTTGTTTATTTGTACGATTATGGCTTTTAGTAATATTATGCCTTTTTTGTGTGTAAAAACCCCAAATCAGACATCATTATCACCATCCATTCCGGTTGGGGGTTTCTCAGTGTGAATGATGACATAATGGTGCTTATTAAACATTGGCGTGTATCTAATCCTGCTTGGCGAGACCTGCATGGTGTCCAGGGAGCATTCCCAGGCCAACACCTGCTCAGACAACACATTCCTTAGAATGTCTTCCAGGATTGGGAGATGATGCAAGGGATGGACACACACACACACACACACACACACACATATAAATGAAACACATGTTCCTAGAGGCTATGCAATGGTGGGGGCGATGCTGTGTGGAGGCTAGATGTCACAGGCCTTATAATAGAGGGATGGCCTCTTAAGCTGCTCCACTCCACAACCCGGAAAATCAAACTGTCATATCAATGAGCAACTGGCCCAAAAATAAATACCGACTTGCCCTCACCCCCCTTCTCTCCTTACTCACATCGCTCTGTCTTGAAAAAGCAGTTTAGAAATTCTGCGGCCGCCTGAGAGGGCTTTTCAATTCTTATGGGCGTCATACGTAATGGCATAAGAGCAAGAGGCAAGCGAGGGAGAAGCCGGGCTGTTGGCGGCGGGATAAACGGAGATCTAATTCAATCCTAGCACCCAACCCAAAGGCCAGGATTCTTTTTTTTTATTTATTTTTTTTTTTTTTACAAAGTGCCTGTTTTGATCAAATGCAAACATAACATCAGTTTTGTTAATCCCTTTCTTCCTCTCATCCAAAGAGAGGACCACCACCACCTCTCCTCCCCCATGTGGTTACATTTCTCTCATGTTTTTTTTTTGTTTTGTTTTGTTTTTTTTTAAAGCACGTTTTCAGGGCTGCTGCACTGTAGAATTAAACAGGCTTTTAAATCTGGGAAGCGTTGTAGTCAATATGCACCTGGCAGATGGTGCTCGGCTCCACTGCTTTTCTTCTTTTTGGATTTACTTCACATATTTATTTATTTTTTTTTGTCCCTCTTCACGAGCCAGTGACAAAATGCTGCCGCTGCTGCTTGGTATACGTTTGCTATTTGTTTGTTCTGCTCCCCTTTTTGTCGCTCCGTCACAGATGCAGTCTGAAATCACGTCTGTCACACTGGACTTAATCCTGAGGTTAGCAGCTGCCAATTGTGCGTGTGTGTGTGTGTGTGTGTGTGTGTGTGTGCGTGCGTGTGTGTGTGTGTGTGGTGAGAGCCTCTGTGTTCATTGAATGGAATAAGCAATTATGCGATCCTCAGTGCACCGCTCACCTGAATGTGTGAACCTGTTAACCATTCTGCCACACACCTTTTCGAGCATCCATTGAATAATGGGAATGAAAACGCAAGCATACTGTGTCATAATTGCAGGAAGACATTGGGACAAGTGTCAGGGAAATCACGACAAAGTGGTTCCAACTGAAGCTGCTAACATGAATTTTATCCCAAACTTCCTAAAAATTCATACTTGGGAGCATTTTATTTTCGTCATATTGGTGTTTTGGATGCTCCAAGCAAACTCTGCACCCTTCAGACTGGGCCAATAAATGGAATCGGGCATTAAATAATACCGCAATACTGTACCTGGTAGTCTTCATTGAGGGCAGAATGTTGTCACACCACACAACGTGAGCATTACTGTGTCATACTGTGTCATAATTGCAGGAAGACATTGGGACAAGTGTCAGTGAAATCACGACAAAGTGGTTCCAACTGAAGCTGCTAACATGAATTTTATCCCAAACTCTCCAAATTCATACTTGGGAGCATGTAATTTTAGTCATATTGGCGTTTTGGATGCTCCAAGCAAACTCAGCACCCTTCTGACTGGGCATTGAAAGAATCGGGCATTAAATCATACCGCAATACTGTACCTGGTAGTCTTCATTGAGGGCAAAATGTCACACCACACAATGTGAGCATTCCTTTTACGCCATGCTTGTTCCCAGCAGAGCAGCCATCTATCAGCGTGTCGTACGGACGGCACCTTAAGTCCACGCTCTGTGTTCTTCCCCTCCTGCTCTACTTGACTCAGTCGCCCACAAACACGGCACGCACCTCGTCGTGGCATAACAAGCGTATAGCACCGGCGTATGGACATTGTGTCAGTACATTATTTTGGGGGGTGAAAACCTCTGCACCCACTGAAAACTGCTCCAGTGACCAATTAGTTCAGAATCACTTACTGTATATCAGGGGTCTCAAACTCAATTTATCTGGGGGCCACTGGAGCTAGGGTCTGGGTGAGACTGGGCCGCATCAGGTTTTCAAAAAAAAAACAAAAAAAAACGCATTTATTAAAAACACAAAAATGAATAAACTTTGCTTTGGTTCCGATTTTCTACAAGAAAAGCTCTGATAAAACATTCCACTGTTCTCAAATATCTTAATTTTTATTTTTCTACACAAAATAAGATCAAGAATAACAAAAATCAATCAATCAGTAATAAATAAATATAATAATAATAAAACGGCAAATAATTAAAAATTAAGAAACCACATATAGTTGGTGGGTAGACAAATGATTTTTTTCAGATTAAAATGAACAAAGCATTATTAGAGCCCTGTAGACATGACAAAACACAACTATAGTCACATTTATATATTTTTTAATTACAACATATTGCGCAACTGCAGGGTCTTGAGACACATGCTAACTCGCAAACTAGAGAGCTAGCGACCTAAACGGTAGCCTTCAAGTTATTTCCTTTAAACTTAAATAGCCAAAAACTTACCACTTCCACACGGATAGGGAGGATAACTATTAACAGTTATTTAACCTTTAACATGAACATTAATCAAACGTAATAATTTTTTCTGGGTACATGATACCATACAGCATCCATATCAAACATTAAACTTTCATATCAAGGCGGGGGCCTCAATCTAGTGTCCTGCGGGCCACGAGTTTGAGATCCCTGCTGTATATAGAGGATCTTTGACTGGTGCTTTTGTAGCAGGTCCTTAAATACAGCAGAGGGGTTCTGTCTGTAGAGGATCTTTGACTAGTGTTTTTGCAGCGGCTCCTTTTAAAATGGCAGAGTGCTCGTATAGAGAATCTTTGACTAATGTTTGTGCAGTAGGTTCTGTGAACAGCAGAGTAGTTCTGTCATATAGAGGATCTTTGACTAGTGTTTTTGCAGCAGCTCCTTTTAAAATGGCAGGGTGATCTTAAAGAGGATCTTTGACTAGTGTTTTTGCAGTAGATCATTAAACCCATAGATTGGTCCTAATATGGAGAATCTTTGATTAGTGTTTTTGCAGCAGGTTCTAAAGAAAACATCTGAGAGGTTCTGTCATGTAGAGGATCTTTGTCTTGTGTTTTTGCAGTATGTCCTTTTAAAATGGCAGAGGACCTTTGACTAGCGTTTTTGCACTAGATTCTAAAAAAACAGCAGTATGGTTCTGTCATATAGAGGATCTTTTACTATTGTTTTTGCAGCAGCTCCTTTTAAAATGGCAGAGGGCTCATATAGAGGATCTTTGACTAGTGTTTTTACAGTAGGTCTTAAAAAAAAAGCAGAGTGGTTCTGTCATATCGAGCATCTTTCACTTGTGTTTTTGCAGTAGGTCCTTTTCTGAAATGGCTGCATGCTCATATAGAGGATCTTTGATTAGTGTTTATGCAGTATATCATTAAACCCCGCAGAGTGGTCCTGTCAAATAGAGGGTCTTTAACTAGCTTCTTAATGCTGTAGGTTCCCTAAAAACTGTGGAGTGCTCCTGTCATATAGAGGATCTTTGAGTAGTGTTTTTGCAGAAGGTGTTTAATAGCAGCAGGGTGCTTCTGTTATATGTATAACTAGTGTAAACGTATTGTTTCTGTTTTCATTTATCACTTTTTCTGATAAGCCATTGGATGAGGTAAAAATAAACTAAACTAAATATATAACTAAAATAAGAAGAGCAATTTAGTTGAATTTCCCTGCTGCAGTAGTACGTATATGCATTGAATAGTTTCCATAGAGTAGAGCAGTTAATTGCAGTGGACATTATTTGCTTTTGCAGCAGTTGTGAAGGGTACTGAAATAGTCCCACATTTGGCAGGTCACGCTAGCTAGCTAGCAGGGCTGCATAATGTCACACTGTATACTCAGGTGATGCAGCTATCCCCATTTTTCCGGGAAATGTAAGCCAAAACAAGCATTTACCATTCCACACCACACCATTGTGGACTGGACTGAACTGAATGGCAGCGCCTTCTTCTAGCTATACGTTGTGCTATTTCGTTGGAACAGAGAAGCCAGGCAGGAGTAAACGAGGACAAACGAGGGCAGGGCAAAAAAAAAAAAAACGAAACACAAAAAAAACGATGTCGCAGAATCCCGGCTTGCTCGAAGCCAAGCTGGGGCCGTGAGTTTGGAGTCCTCCAGACAATGAGCTTCTTTCAGACGCGCTCGCATGCACACAACACAGAGGGCGTTCTGTCCCCCAAAAACTGTTGTCTTCCCTGCCGCACAATATTTGGCTCCCAGCGTCCCATTCGGGCCTCTCTCCATCCATGTCTGCTTTTAATTGTCTCGACTGCTTGGTGGTTTTGTTGTTGCGTGTGCGACGCCGTGTTGCATGATGAAAGCTTATTTTGGAAGCGCTCCCAACATGGTGCCCAGATGCATAATGAAGCGGAGGATGTTGTCTTCGTGTTGTGCTTCCCCGGAACTTTCTTTGCTGTCTTCTTTCCTCTGCTTCCCTGAAGCCCCCCCCCCCCCCCCCCCCCAACCCACACTACTGCAGGCAGAGCTCATTAGCCTCTTGGCCTTGTCTTAACAGGTGGGGCATGTTTGGCACGGCTCTCCAACACGCAGTCAGCCTTAATTGGACTTGGAAGACCCCCTTAGCCCACACACCATACATACAACACTCATATCAACCCCCATCCAAGCAACCACCCTCTTCTGCCTGGCTTCACACTTGTTCCCCCATTCCTAAAGAGCTAATTGTCCCGCTTCCTGTTCCCCAGGGAGGGGGGCCTGCGGTTCCTGGGCTGGTCAGTGTAAATGGTAGCCTGATCCTTTTCCCTGCTAGGATGACACTCAGTCCAATACAGACCTCCACCAAGGCCATCCTAATTTGGAATGCGCATCTGCTGCAAATGCTGACGAGTGATGCATTTTTACTCTGAAATTGGAAAATGTCAGAAGGCGCCTCACAAAATCTGACTCACTCAGTTTTTTGGAAAGCTAAATTACGGCTTACGTTGCTTAAATCTGTTTCAGGGGTGTCCAAAATTTTTCCAGCGAGGGCCACATACTGAAAATGCAAGGATGCATGGGTCATGTTGATATTTTGGAAAGCAGCACATGTAGATTTTAGATTTTTTTCAATATAAAACTCCATCTCAGCTGTGTGATATTGCTAATAAAAATGTGGCTGGTTTTTCCCATTTTTTTTTAAATTTTCCAAATATTTCAGCATTCTTTTTAACTAATTGGTGTATATTTTCTTTTCATAATTTTATTAATTTATTCCCATAATATTCAAATTTTTCTCCAAGCTAATTACATTTAATTTATCATATTACCGCTTTAAAACTTTTTTTTAGATTTCAACTTTATGCTACTAAAAATTTTCTTTTAGTATTTTGACTTTTTTCTCTTCAAATTGCTACTTTTTTGTCTTTTGTTTTAACTTTTTAAAATTGTGTTTCTCATAAAACTAGAACTAATTATTAATTACTAGATTTAATTACAAAATAATTGATTTTTTCTTGTTCAATAATTTTTTGTGCCGTGTGCCAATAAAAAAAATAAAACAGTTATGGGCCGTAAATGGTTTGTCTTGTGCGTTTTGAATAGTATCTACAAAAGGTTCCAATAGTCTAGTTTTAGATTGGGGTCTGCAACGTGTGGGCCATTTGCTCTTTCCTATTTCAAAAATACATTTTTAGAACATAATAGAAAAACACTACTTGCACATCATACATTACAGGTTTCAAAAATGTTTTTGTTTGTTTTGACAACCCTGCATGAGAGTCTACCCTGACCTCACACACAATCATTCTGGATGACGGAAATCTGCTGAAATCCCAATCCCTAGAAAGGCGACCATGCGGTAATCAAGAGCGGTTGATGGGAAGGGGAGGGGGGGGGGGGGGTGATTAAGAGATGGCAGAAGGACAAAGACTTAACCAGAAGATGAGAAAGGTTAAGGTGGAGCTTTTAGAAGTAAGGATTTGTGAATCAGGGATCAGGGAAATAGACCTCCTTTCCCCCTCCCATCCTCCTCTTTGGCAACAATGCAGTGTTTCCTCCTGATAAGGTTGGCCTAGCTTATTACATGCATATTACTGTATGAACTGGGGCTGAAAAAAAGGTCAATCACGATTTTCTGGGATGATTTTATTTTCACATGCATATAAAACAGGGTTGTATTAGGGAATGTGAGAGTATGCCAATTATTAACTAATTATGAACTAATTCAATCCCATATAAGAGTAAGGACCTCAAACAATGCACAACGATGAGCCAATTCAAGAAACAATACAAGCAGTTGATGTTTGCTAAATACAAGGATGAAGAGTCTTGAACCAGTCATGATGTGCTATATATATCACTATATTGACACGCACTATGGTACCCATTATGGCATTGGATGCTCATATCACCGAGTACTTCGGTATGGGAAAAAAAAATAAAAATTCAAAAAAAAAAAAACCTTAAACTGTATTATGGAAAGCAGGAAGTGAACAAATGTAACCGTTACTGATTGTAAAAGTACCAGATGGAGGGGTAGGATTTAATAAGCTTTGCTTCTTCCTACTCCTTTTGGACATGTGGAACTGTGAACTGATTATGGGATGCACTCAATTGGAATCTGATGCATGTTCAAATGAAATAAAACCATTACCATATAAATGTATATATTATACTATGTTACAACATGAACAACACAAAAAATAGTTTTACATGAAAACAACAACAACACCATGAACTATTTACAATTTTCACATTTGGAACTGATCTGTATGTGTGTGCATGCGTTTGCATTCAAATTTACCTCCAAAGCGTCATCTCTTCAACGCTTTTTTTTAACTTCCCGGTTGCTGTACATCGTATATTTGTATGGGAAAGTTGCAGGCAGAGTTCTTACAAAAAAGGCACTTCTGTCACCTTGTGGCTGTTTTTCCGGCTTAAAACTGTGCTCTCTTCTATTGTGGAGTTGCATCATCACCTCGTATAAATACATCTTTGGCAGCAAATTAGTTCATATTATTTGTATACATGCTGATTAATTATTTTTCATCATTTTTGTATTATTTACAATTGTTATTATTAAAAATAAAATTATTATTAGACTGCTCATTGTCTTGTTCTGTGACTTTCAGTGGACTTTCTGCCGTTCTTCATGAAAGGTGCTGGAAGGACAGTTGAAGGAAAATCTATCAAGTCAAAAACAGTCATTCATGTAATAAATACAAATCAAAACTAAAAAATGAATCCGTGTGATGGCTCCTCCCGTGAGGTGATGAATGATACACATCAGCAGGGAGAACCAGAGCAACGGAGCCAATTCGCCCTGGCCGGCGAGGCCCGCTGGGTGGCTCGGAGAGTGAGGCTGACATGCCAACATTTAGAAATTAAATTTCATGATAGTCCGTTACTGGGCGGCACGGTGGTCTAGGGGTTAGCGCGCAGACCTCACAGCTAGGAGACCAGGGTTCAATCCCACCCTCGGGCATCTCTGTGTGGAGTTTGCATGTTCTCCCCGTGCATGCGTGGGTTTTCTCCGGGTACTCCGGTTTCCTCCCACATTCCAAAAACATGCTAGGTTAATTGGCCACTCCAAATTGTCCATAGGTATGAATGTGAGTGTGAATGGTTGTTTGTCTATATGTGCCCTGTGATTGGCTGGCGACCAGTCTAGGGTGTACCCCGCCTTACGCCCGAAGACAGCTGGGATAGGCTCCAGCACCCCCCGCGACCCTCGTGAGGAAAAGCGGTAGAAAATGAATGAATGAATGATAGTCCGTTACTTTTTTGTGTGTTTTACCTTTCCGCCTTCAGAAATGTGGTTTCAAAGCCAAACATATGCCCTGAAAAAGATGAGGAGGCAAATATACCGCATAAGGCAGAGTGCGCGTTATTGTTATTGTTATTATTATGATTATTCTGCCACACAGTTAGTACATTTAAGCCCACGCTTGCAGGATTTGCTGCAGCACAAAAAGGGACAAGGAATAAGCGGCGCTGAGTAGTAGATCAGACAATAGCTGCATCGCACTTCTCCATGCCAAACACCCACTTCATTATCAGGCCTTGTCTGCAAAACCACTAGCACTGGGGGGAAAAAAAGATGAATCGATACACTAAAGTACCGGCTGATTTGCTTGACACCACACACACACAGACTCACACACAGACTCACACACACCGCTCTGAATAAATGACAAATTGTTACAAAAGTGGCTGCATGGCGGTCGAGTGGTTAGCGCGCAGACCTCACACCTAGGAGACCCGAGTTCAATCCCATCTCTGTGTGGAGTTTGCATGTTCTCCCCGTGCATGCGTGGGTTTTCTCCGGGTACTCCGGTTTCCTCCCACATTCCAAAAACATGCTAGGTTAATTGGCCACTCCAAATTGTCCATAGGTATGAATGTGAGTGTGAATGGTTGTTTGTCTATATGTGCCCTGTGATTGGCTGGCCACCAGTCCAGGCCTCTCACCCGAAGACAGCTGGGATAGGCTCCAGCACCCCACGTGACCCTCGTGAGGATAAGCGGTAGTAAATGAATGAATGTTACAAAAGTCTTTCTTCCGGTAAATTTACTTCTTGTAACTACAGTACATAATATTTCGATTTTATTCTCCAAACATTGCAATTTTTTCTGCAATGTTTTGTCCCAAAAATTAGAACTTGTTTTGTTTTTGTTATAGTATTATGAACGACTTTTTTCTTTAATATTTCTACTCTACAAAAAAAAAATTTCCTCATAGAAAAAATATTTTCTACAACAAATTTTGTAATTTTATTCACTTTATTCTTGTAAAATTACTGCATTTGTGCTTGTATTAGATTATACTTTTAGAATATGCTGCAAGCCAATCGAAAAAACAACTGTGGACACCCCTGCACGTACGTATATCTAAGTTTACTTTCTCACGTTATTTGATGCTCTCAATCAAAATGGCAGCTTTATTTTTGAAGGCAGCTATAGGTAGGTTGTTCCTAATGTTGTGTCCTGTGAGTGTATATCAAACAGCTGCTTGTTGATGCTTCCAAACTCCCAAAAGTGACAGAGTGGCAATTAGATGGAGTTAATGTGTTTATTCTGCCATAATAAACAATATTACCTGGAGGGGTTAAAAAAATAACCATGTGACATGCTTACGAAGGGAGCTGACGTCAGCTTATTGAGATGTGTGTGTGTGCGCGTGTGTAAGTGACCTTCTAGCAGGCACTTTTTGGCCAGCGTTTATTCTCATTAGCCGAGCTCCCACGTGTGCACGTTTGCATGTGTTATTTATTTATTTGTCCCAGCTAATATGCTCCAGCCTTCATTATAGCTGCAACCATAACTTTGATAAATCACTTGGGCTCGGGGCCCTCGCCGCTTTCACAGTATTAGAAAACTAATTGAAATTCGCTTCCGCCCCCCTCTTTTTCTTGTCTTTCTTTTTTCCTTTTCCTTTTTTTTTTGCCATCCCACACCCCTTTCTTTCCTTGCGTCTCACTATCGCAAGCGCCAAACCGTGCCATGTTTTTGCAAAGGAATGGAAGCCAAGCGGGGGAAAATGTCATAGCTGATTTAATAGGTGTAGTCCTGCGCACACACACACACACAAACGCAAGCACACCGGGGGCATTCTGCGCAGTGTTCGGAATGGTGATAATGTCATCATAGGAATTTCTCCAATGCACCCTGCTTTCCATGCAGGCTCCAGTTTGACTCGGCCTCCTTTTTTTTTTTTTTTGATTAGATGGCAGGATGATAGATGTGAGGTTTAGATTGATGGGATTGGGAGTTTAGATACTTGTTTCTATGGTTGTCCCCTGGATGGAGGGTGTGTTTGGTTCGTTGCCTGGGCTCTCCCAGCTGCCACTGGATTTAGAGCTTACTTGCTTCATTGTCCATGATCCCGCATGCTGCCTCTAGTTTTTTTAGACTTGTTTCGTTTGTGTGGCTCTGCAGATGCAGTCGCTGGTTTTGTTGGCGGGGGATCTTCCCGATGGAGCTAGGTTTGGGGGCTGCCTCTTGATTTGAGGTTTTTATAGTGCTTATGCGCTTATGAGGCAGATTTTAAGCCTGATACTCTCCCTTTTCATGCCCTGCTCACGACCTCTCCTCTCTCTCAAGGCCGATGCTTCATAGAGCGTATGTTACGGACATATGGGTACACCTCACATTTCGGCAACCATTTTATTACACTATGCCTTCTCAAGGGACAATAATTAGAAATGATACACGTTAGAGTAGTAAATAGCTTGCAACACAAGTGTGTGGCAAGATAATCATGTCTTGCTGATTGTCAAGCATGGTCTGGATTTTTTTTTTTGAAGCTGTGGTGGTGGGCGGCATGAGCCGCTGTGTCATGCCGCTACCACAGCAACACATTTTTGATGTTTATTTTAAAATATGTGAATATTTTAAGATAAGATAAGAAATGCCTTTATTCGTCCCTCAGTGGGGAAATTTGCATTGCACAGCAGCAAGAGTACAGAATCAGTTCATTCATTCATTCATTTTCTATCGCTTTTCCTCACGAGGGCCGCGGGGGTGCTGGAGCCTATCCCAGCTGTCTTTGGGCGAGAGGCGGGGTACACCCTGGACTGGTGGCCAGCCAATCACAGGGCACATATAGACAAACAACCATTCACACTCACATTCATACCTATGGACAATTTGGAGTGGCCAATTAACCTAGCATGTTTTTGGAATGTGGGAGGAAACCGGAGTACCCGGAGAAAACCCACGCATGCACGGGGAGAACATGCAAACTCCACACAGAGATGGCCGAGGGTGGATTTGAACCCTGGTCTCCTCGCTGTGAGGTCTGCGCGCTAACCACTCGACCGCCGTGCCGCCCTACAGAGTCAGTTAAGCAGTACAAAATACACAATATAGAAAAATAAACAATATAAACAAGTATTAACAAAATCAACAGTTTTTCCCCGATATACAATTATATTGACAATTATATACAATACAGTGTGTAGATAATATGAAACGAGATGAGATATAGTATGACCAGTCTATACACTGAGATCTTGCTAGTGAGTTAATGTGAGGCATTATGGAAATACTTCACATGGAACTTAGTATATTGCATTTAGAGCCCTTAATATTGCACATGGAGGTTGATCAGATATTGCACAGTGAATGGGGTCTGACTATAAAAGCAAGTATTACACAGATGTATACATAGTGGTGTAGAAGTCTATTGGGAGCAATAATGGCAATTAAATGGCAATAATGTCAACACTAGGTTAGTTTTGACCGGCTTACACAAGAAATGCATTCATGAACTTTAAACTTTCATTTGGTTGATGTTGATGGTTGATGGTTGATGTCCTCTGTCAGCTAGTGTGAACAATTTGTGCTGCTTTGCTGCAGCACAAATCATGGGGGGGGTTCATGTGTTTAAATTTAAAAGTCAAGCTTACAGGTTGACGTGCACACATACCAGACCGGATGTGTAAACACCTACGCCAGCAGCACAGCAGCAACATGTAATGCTGCAATTTATTCATAGTGTGCAAATGAAAGTGAATCAAACAACCAAAACTTGTAGCCGTTTTTGCTTATTTGATCATCATAGCATCCTCATTTTATTGTATTGTGTTTTGTGATAGAAGTTCAAACTGATATTCCTCAAAAC